>NW_026004300.1:0-2098 GCF_001458135.2 Marmota marmota marmota | reverse complement strand
TTCGCTGGTTTGCCGGCTCGCTGCGGGCCGCGGTCGTCCCCATCTCCGTCCGTTTAGGACCCAAATTCGCTTTTCTGAACCTTTTCCTTCACTTTCCGGGGAGAATGGAATTTGTAGTTTAAAAAAAAAAAAGTAACCGGCGAGGGTTTTAGCCATAGCCTAAGCTGTCTCCAGGGCGCGCCTCCAGACACCACCCCCCATTTTGGACAGATTTCAGGGTTTGGAGAAGAAAGGGGGCGGAGGGCGGTGGTGAGGGGGGAGGGCGTCTGAAACTTGGCCTGTGACCGAGACTCCAGGACTGAGTAGGAGGAGTGGGTTTGCAGAAGAGACCCTGGCTTATGGACGAGCTGGTTTTCCCACCGTACAAAGCGGGTTGTTGACACTAGAGCAGGCTACAAAGTGCTCCTTTCAAAAGGGTGCCATACCCTAATACTTGAGGGGCCCAAGTGGGGAGGGAAGCATGCTGTCCCCAAAGACCTGGAGGAGAGGCTGTGGAAGGAGGCCCAAGGGTTGATGCAGAAACAATTTGTTGTTGGAGGATGACCTGTGGCCTGGAGTCCTGGAACCCCTGGATGTGTCAGGGAAATACGCATCTGTCAGTTTTTTTCTTGCGAGAGAGCAGGTAGATCTCATTAGCTTCTGCAAAGGATTAAACCTTCACCAATGATTCAGAACCTGGTGCCCTGGCCTGTGCACCCAGAATGAAACTGGAGAACCAAGCCACCACCCCAGGTGCCTTCCAATGTTCTCCTTATTTGCCGAGTGGCCAGGGCTCAGTTTCTCTGTTCCAGGCTAGCAAAGCGGTTCAAACAGAGCCTGCATTCTCCCGCCTCCACCAGGAGGGTTGCGGGGGCTGTGGTTGGCAGGGCAAAAGACCCGACCAGGTCGGTGGGGCTCAGGGGCGGAAGAGAAGGGGCTCGGGTGGCCTGCCCACTCTGCGTCCAGGTTAGCTCTGGGAGCTCAACTGGACAGCCCCTCTGTGGTCCGAGTTTCGCTCATTTATTACCACCCGGCTCCTTCCCCTGCCTCGGCGTCTCCAGCGGTTTCTTGGGCTCATCTCGCTGGCCCACTGTCTCACGGTCTCTGGACGCATCTGCCTCTTCATCTTGCGTCTTGCTCCTAAGCCTTTCGCCGGCCACCCTCGGTTTTCTGGTCTATCTCTAGCCAGGACTCTTACTCGACCTCTGATCCCTATCCGGCCCTTGCTTCTGTGTCCCGATCCTCGGCATCTCTGGGTCTCCAAGTCTGGTGACTCCCCGCTGCTGTGCCTCTTGCGCTTTCCACTAGCCTCGGCCTTCCCCCGATGCCTCTGCCCGTGCCCCTCCCCGACTCTAAGACTCTGGAGTCCTTCGCTGTCTCTGCGTCTCTGACCACTGCTGTCCCCCTCCGCCTCTGGGACTTGAAGATTTGCCTCATGCCGGGTCTGTCTCCTGGGTGGCTGCACCTCTCTTGCCGCTGTCCCTCGCAATCTCGAGTATTTCTCATTATCTTTCTCCCCAGCCTTACCCGAGGGTCTGCTGCGTCCTCCCCAATCTCCAGGGGCCCGAACCTCATTCTCCCTCAGTCTCTGCAGACCGCCTTGGGTCTCTGACCTCGAGTTATTGTCGCGCTGTCCCCCACTAACGCCCCCTCTCGCGTCTGTAAGGTCTTTTGCGCCGGTGACCACGTCGATGCGTCCCAGGCAGGCTTTGGTCTCAGGGGGCCTCCTCCCGGGATCCCGCGGGCCCCTCCGGGACGTGGCGGTGTCTCATTGCTTCCTCTCCCCTCCCGCTTCCCTCCCGCAGACTACCAAGGCGACTACTACGCGCCGGGAAGCAACTACGACTTCTTCGCGCACGGCCCGCCGTCGCAGGCGCAGTCCCCGGCCGACTCGAGCTTCCGGGCTGCCTCGGGGCCCGGATCGACGCCGCTGGGCGCGCTGGAGCCGCCGCTCGCCGGCCCGCACGCCGCCGACAACCCCAGGTTCACCGACATGATCTCGCACCCGGACACGCCGAGCCCCGAGCCGGGGCTGCCGGGCGCGCTGCACCCCACTGCCCGGCGAGGTGTTCAGCGGCGGGCCCAGCCCGCCCTTCCCCATGAGCGGCACCAGCGGCTA
>NW_026004299.1:0-2098 GCF_001458135.2 Marmota marmota marmota | reverse complement strand
TGTTAGTGTTAGAGTTAGGGTTAGGGTTAGTGTTACAGTTAGGGTTAGAATTAGGGTTAGGGTTAGAATTAGTGTTAGGTTTAGGGTTAGGGTTAGGGTTAGTGTTAGAGTAAGGGTTAGGGTTACGGTTAGTGTTAGGGTTTGGGTTAGGGTTAGACTAAGGTTTAGGGTTAGGTTTACGGTTAGTGTTAGGGTTTGGGTTAGGGCTAGGTTTCCAATTAGGGTTAGGGTTACTGTCAGAGTTACAGTTAGGGTTAGATTTACAGATAGTGTTAGGGTTAGTGTTAGGGTTAGGGTTATGGTTTTTGTTAGGTTGAGGGTTAGGGTTAAGGTATGGGTTAGGGTTAGAGTTAAGGTTGTGGTTGGATGAGGGTTAGAGTTAAGGTTAGTGTTAGGGTAAGGTTTAGTGTTAGGGTTTTGGGTAGGGTTAGTGTTAGTGTTAGGGTTAGGATTAGTGTTAGTTTTAGGATTAGGGTTAATGTTAAAATTAGGGTTAGTGTTAGGTTTAGTGTGAGGGTTAGTGATAGGGTTAGGATTATGCTTAGGGTTACCGTTAGGGTTATGTGTATGTTTAGTGTTTGGGTTAGTGTTAAAATTAGGGTTAGCATTAACTAAGGGTTAGGGTTAGGGTTAGGTATGGGTTAGGATTATGGTTTGGGATAGGGTTACGGTTAGGATTAGGGACAGGGTTGAGGTTACGGTTAGGGTTATGGTAGAATTAGGGTTAGGGCTCGTTTTAGGTTTAGGGTTAATGTTAGTGTAAGTGTTAGGATTAGGATTAGTGTTAAGGTAAGGTTTAGGGTTAGAGTTAGGATTAGTGTTTTGTTGAGGATTAGATTTAGGATTAGTGTTAGTTTTAGGGTTAGGGTTAGTGTTATGGTTACTGTTTGGTTTAGGTTAGGATTAGGGTTATGGTTAGGTTAAGTTAGGGTTAGGTGTAGGGTAGGTTTAGTGATTGTGTTTGGGTTAGGTTAGGTTAGGTTTAGGGTTCGTGTTAATGTTAGCGTTAGGGTTAGTGTTAGGGTTAGGTTTGGGTTCATATTAGGGTAGGTTTAGGGTTAGTCTTAGGTTTATGATTAGGGTTAGGTTTAGACTTAGGGTTATGGTTACAGTTAGGGTTAGGGTTAGTTATAGGGTTAGGGTTAAGTTTAGGGTTACAGTTAGGGTTAGGTTTCGGTTTAGGGTTAGGATTGGTATTAGGGTTATGTTTAAGGTTAGGTTTAGGGTTAAGCTAGGGTTAGCATTAGGGTTAGGGTAGGTTTTAGGGTTTGGATTAGAGTTCGTGTTAGGGTTAGGGTTAGGGTTAGGGTTAGTGTTAGGATTAGGGTTAGGGTTAGTGTTAGGGTTAGGGTTAGGGTTAGTGTTAGGGTTATGGTTTGGGTTAGTGTTAGGGTTAGTGTTAGTGTTTTTGGTTAAGGTTAGGATTAGGGTTGGTGTTAGGGTTAGGATTAGTGTAAATTTAGGGTTAGGTTAGGATTAGGGATAAGGTTAAGTTTATGGTTTATGTTACGGTTAGTATTAGGTTTAGGATTATGGTTATAGTTGCGGTTAGCATTAGGGTTAGTGTTAGGGATTGTGTTAGGGTTAGGGTTAGGGTTAGTGTAAGGTTAGTTTCAGCATTAGGATAAGGTTTAGGTTTAGTTTAGATTTATAATTAGAGTTAGTGTTAGTGTTATGGTTAGGGTTAGGGTAAGTGTTATGTTTAGGGTTAGGGTTAGTGTTAAAATTATTGTTAAGTTCGGGTTAGTGCATGGTTTAGGGTTAGTGTTAGGGTTGGGGTTAGGTTTGTGTTTAGGGTTCGTGTTAAGGATAGGGTTAGGGTTAGATTTAGGCTAGGGTTAGGGTTTGGCTTAGAGTTCATGTTAGGGTTAGGGTTAGGAGTAGTGTTATGTTTAGATTTAGGGTTAGTGTTAGTGTTAGTGTTAGGGTCACAGTTAGGGCTAGGGTTAGTGTTTGGTTTTAGTTATAATTTCGTTTAGAGATAGAATTAGGGTTAGGATTAGAGTTAACATCAGGTTTAAAGTTAGGTTTAGTTTTAATGTAAGGGTTAGGGTTAGGGAGAGGAAAAGGGTTTGGGTTAGTGTTAGGTTTAGGGTTA
>NW_026004298.1:0-2098 GCF_001458135.2 Marmota marmota marmota | reverse complement strand
ATAACAACAAAGTGCTTTGCATCTCTCATGCCACATTTTCTATCACATCCCTGAAAATTAGGTTATCCTTAACTATTACTTCATTCAACAACAAAGGAAAGTGAGGTAGTAACATGTTATGATGTTATATAAGGACACTAGGCAGCATTAGAGCCAGACTCGTTTGGTTTACTTTAGTATAAATTGAGAATGAAGGGGAATGAAGGGAAGGGAGGTGGGATGGAAAAAGGAAAGACAGTGGAATGAATCTGATATAACTTTCCTATGTACCACAGTAAATCTTACAATCATGTACATCCACAAGAAATTAATTTAAAAACTATAATAACAATGGGTAAATGGCAGAAAGATCAATAGAGGGAAGTTAATGGGGCTTGGGGAAAGGTAAGTGAAAGGAGAGGTATTGAGATTTGAATTAGAACATGATATATTCCATGTTTGTATAATGTTAAAATGGATTGTATTGTCATGCATAATTTAAGAAAAAAATAAAAGCTAATGGGGAAAAAAACTTGTCAAGGTAAAACAAGCCATTTGACCTAAGATAGCCATATAATCGCAGGTATTCAAAAGAGGATAACTTGTCACCAAGCTATGGTGTACATCCATTGATTATCAAACAGTTGGGTGGACAAGAAAAGAATAAAGATTCTTCTCAACAACTAACTTTCTATAATGCTGTACTTGATAATGGTGATGTTTCAAATGACATATTTCTTACTTTTGAATTGAGAAGGGCACAAGCCAAATGAGGTTCATATAATCAGTTTTATCTATGATAAATCTAGATTTTGTTCTAAAGCTTAAAATAGTCTTCCTACTCTCTTATCACATTCAATTTAATGTAGGTGGATTCTAGTAAAGAAAAGATGTAATTTATTAATTCAGATGAATAAATCAGAAGCAGAAGGACAAAATAGTAGCTGGAACTGCAGGAGGGAGCTGCTAGGATTGATCTGCTTATACCATAAAGACTGTAAACATATAAGAAGTCCAACTTGCCTGACCATAACAAACTCAAGAGATATTAAAGAGAAAAGAAAAGATGTAAAAGGGAAAACAGAAGAGAAAGAGAGTGCAAGAAAAAAGATTAAGATAAGCTTGCCTTATTTTTCTATCTTCTTTTTCTTTTTCCGCCATATTTTTCTTATTAATCTGTCTTATGGTTAAAACATGATTCTTGGGAAAGAATGTGTAGGAAAGAAAAATAAACAAGAAATATTCTCTCCCAAATTTTTCTTCATATCCCCCTTGCCCAAACAAAGACAATCAAAATTCCCAATGTATAAATTCTCACTCAGTAAACATAGGAGAGATTAAAGAAAAGTATTCTCTCTCTAGTTAATGATGAAGATATACTTTGTTGATGTGGTGACACAGAGAAGAGGCTAAACCCATGTCTCTAGGTAAATTGCTAGACCTTGAATTCTGCCTTTGTTAATTACTCTGCAACACTGAAAAAGTTACTTAGTCACTCTGTATATCAAATTGCCTTGGGATAAAATTATTACAAAGTAAAGGATTGGTAGAAGATGGAGGCAACAGTAACAGGTTTTCAATCTCTCTGAATTCTCTGAAACAGACATAACAACAAGATATCAAAATCAAAATCTCATGAGAAACATAATAAAAGTATGTGATAAGATACCCCACAATCTGAAAACACAAGCAGATGGGCAAGAGAAATACCAACATGATAAGATCAGCATGGCATTAGAAGTGTTCTGAATAAAGCAGAGGGAAGCAACAGGGTACCTGATTCACTTGAGAACATAAAAGGACCAACGTAGCCAAAAAAAAAAAAAAAAGTGTTAACTGGAAATACAGCAAACTAAATTGAGATTACCAACTGAAATTGGATGGGAATAGAAGAAAGGAGATAAAGGTGTGATATAGAAAATATTAAGTAAAAACCTTATACTGCTGAATTGGAATTAAAAGTAGAGATATGAACTCATAAAGTTTTATTTTTCTCCTCCTTTCCTTCCCTCCTTGTTTCCTTCCTTCCTTCCTTCCTTCCTTCCTTCCTCCCTCCCTCCCTTTCTTCCTTCCTCCCTTTCTCTCTTCCTCCTTATCTCTCTCTCTCTCTCTCTCTCTC
>NW_026004297.1:0-2098 GCF_001458135.2 Marmota marmota marmota | reverse complement strand
ACCCAGATTCCAGAAGCCACTGTCCTTGATACCCCTTAACTTGTGCCTAGTCTCGGGGAGTCACCGCGGAGATGTGGTTAACCCTGCATAGGGGCCCGTGATGTTTCTTCAGGAAGCTCCTGTGTGGCCATAGATGCGTGGAGTCACCTTGGGCTCTGGAAGATACGGGGACATGCCTGCAAGCCATGAGGAGCACCACCAGCACCAGGACACTCACTTCCCATCCGACTCCAGAACCAGCATCTGGACTGGAGCTCGTGCAGTTAAAGGCCACAGAACCTTCCCTGTCTTCCTGCAGGAGCCTGGTGCACACATGTGTTCACATTTATTCCACAGTATTTACGAGCACCATGTGGGCCGGGGCAGGGAGAGCTCTCACCATGGAGCCCTGAAGACCTCACGTGTCCACACAGTCACGCAGGCAGAGCTTGACCCAGAACCAAGCTGTCTTGGCAGAAATGCTTCTGACCCTCCTGCTCAGCCCGTCTCCCGAGTAGCTCCTGCCTGCCCTGCAGGGAGACGTGCCCGTGCTCTCCTGGCTTCTGTGAGGGATGGGCATTCCTGGCCTGCCCATCTCAGGATGGAGGGAGGGGACTGTATGCCACTCAGTGACATCCAGACCTGGCTCCTGGGCATTGCTGCATCCTAAGACTGGCATTGCATGTGCAGTGATGTTCTTTTGGAGAGTGGGACGCGACCATGGAGAGCAGGCACCTGGGGCTGTTCTTTCCTCTGTGATTTGAGAAGTGCACTGTCCACAAGATACACAGAGCTGCTGTGTATCTTTTCCAGCTGTGCCAGTCACACCTGTTTATGCCAATTTCATTGCTTTGCCATGTGTAGAACCAACGCATTGAGCAGAGCAGACGTGGTGGCTTTTCTGCTCAGCTGTTGTGCATGTGTGCACACACGTGTGCATGGGTGATTACAGATTATACTAATACTAGATTCTGTGCAATAGAAAACTTGATATGAAGACTTCCGTGAGCTGTGTGGAGCAGTGAGGAGGGAGGAGGTGGGGCAGTCGGCCTTGCTCTTGCCAGGTGCTTCCCATCTGAGCCCACCTCACACCAAGTGTGGGGAACTCCGGTGCCCTTCATCCCAGGACTTGCAGTGAGCAGCCCTCACTCTGCGGCTGGAGTGCCCAGCATAGGAGAAGCAAGGTTCCCTGGTCCAGCCTGGCTCCTCCAGGAGGGATGGTTTGGGTCTGGAAAAGTTGCACTGCCTCATGGACGACACCACTGAGCTGTGCAGGGCAGAGCTCACCTTCCCTCTCGCTCGGATGGCAGAAGAACCCACAGGGGTGAGGAGAGCCAAAGTGCTCCTGCACCACAGTATCCTCTGACTGAGCACTAATTGTTGGGATGAGACAGGACAAGGTGAGCTCAGGGCGACCCACGGCTCCATCAACTTGCCTCTGTTTGTGCTTGGAGGCCCCGAGCTTGGTCTTTAGCAGAGCAGCCACTAGAGGCTTATTGAGAAGAGTTCCAGGGGATACCATGCTGACCTACCAGAGCCTCTGAGCCTCTCTCTCCCCTGGGCCTTCTTGCTTTTAATCTTTTGTAGAAAGATTAAGAAAGACCTTCCCCAGACTTTAGCCCTGTCCTTGGGGGCTGCTCAAATGCATTTTGATAATACCCAAAATATCGAGGGGTAAGCAGCACAGGGGATGGGTACTCCTCAAATGTCTCATGTCGTTTTCCTGGCTTTCCTTGCAGTTGTTAGAGGTCATGTGACTGGTCCTGACCAGTGGACAATCAATGCAATTAATGTGTGTCACTTCTAGATTGGGGTAGCTAAGAGCTGTATGCCTCTTCCTGATGTCCCCTGTCCTCTTCAATGATTCTGGAGGCCAGAGACTGCAGATGGTGCCTCTGTAAGATTCAAGGGAATTAACTAACTCATCAGGCTTACCTAAATAAATAAAAAAGGTTGAGGCTTTGGTATTTGTCCCTGTTGGAAGGTATCCTGAAAAATACAGACTGCCCATCCCCAAGCCTGTCTCCAAACCCCTTCCAACCAGTGCAGGCAAGACAGTGTATTGGGAGAAGCCTCCTAGGACAGAAGTTGTGTGCTCAGTCAGAGGGCACTGTGCTAC
>NW_026004296.1:0-2099 GCF_001458135.2 Marmota marmota marmota | reverse complement strand
CTAGTCGCACGAGCAGCGGGCTGGCTGTCAGCCGTGTCACTGGTGGGCGAGCAATCTCTAGCCGCCTAGTCGTGCGTTCAGTTGCCAGCGGGCATGCGGTCTCCAGCTGCTCTGTTGCAGGGGCAATGGGCCGGGTGTCGCAGGCGTGCGGGCGGTCCCCAGCTGCCCAGTCGCGCTGGCAGCCGGCGGGCGATTGGTCGCCGGCGGGCGTGCGGTTTCCAGCTGCTCAGTTGCAGGGGCAATGGCTACATAGATCTCTTGAAGATGCTCTGAGAGCTTTTGTGGCAGTTGTCCATGAAGAAGAGCGTTGGGGTAGCCTTGTTATGCTCGAATTCGGGACCCCCAAAAGACCACCAGAGACCAAGATTGATGTAGCAGCAAAGAGGTGTTTATTGTGAGCTAGCTTGGTCCTCCGTGCACACACACAGCAACTGGTGATGCTGAGAGGCCCCGAGCCCAGGGTTTGCAGCAGTTTTATACACTCTTTGGGAGAGGTGGGGACCTCCACATACCAAGATACAGTTTCTTAATCCCAGTTTATATTCCTTACTCTATTCAAAAGGTGAAATATCCTGAAAATATTTTTTTTCTAAGAATAAGTCCACATGACAGACTACTTAACATAATCTTAACATAATATTAGGAACATTTTTATAAAAATTTAGAAAATAAAATCAGATAAAAAATATAGAAAATTTATGTTTTATAGGAAGGAATAAAACTTTTAGTAAGATGGCAATTAAAGTTAGAAAAAAAATAGAAATTACATGTTTAAAGTATTAAATTACTGCTTTTATTTTGTATACTGTTTAAAAACACTTCTGGTTTGCCCACTATTCCTTTAACTATGATTATTTGGTAATTGCTGTATTAAGTATTCTGTGTATTACCTATCTTATAGCCTATGTCCTGTAGAAACCCTAAGTAATCCTTCCCTAGGTAGGGATTGGTTCCTGGCTATACACCACCACTATGACCATTTCCTTAATTTCCAACTTATATCCTGCCAATCATTTAAACAAAAAATTCTCTATTATTTATAAATTTGTTCAAAACACACTTTTCCCCAATCACTCCATCTGGAAGTATTTTATCTTCCTTTTTAATTCACAGAATACTATGCAAGATAGCAGGGGTTGGAGTGGTAGCAAGATTTCCCTGACTATGCCATTTAAATTGCATCTTTCTACCCCATAGTAATCATTGATAACCCCAATTATCACAACTTATTAATAACAATCATCAATTTATTATTATCTGATTTATGTGTTCTATTCACCTTTGGATTGTTAGGGTCAAGAGTAATTCCTGGCTTATAGTAGCTTTTAAATAAATTCTATTGATAAAGATTAAAGTACCAGGTTATCATGACATATACTATAGTATTTGTGCATGAAGTCTTTACTGTCTTACTGGAAACACACCTCTAAGGAGGACACATCTTATAAAAAGTATATATCTTGGTATCCCTCATAGTCCATAGTTTGATGGTTTATTCACTTTTGGGTAATATTACAGGATATTATGCTTTTGGGTAGATTAATAAAGCAGTTAGGGATGGATATAATTTAGTTAGTTATTTTATTGGATTTTTTTCTCATTATTGAGCTGATATTTTTAGTATTTTGTTGAGGATTTTTTGCAACTACATTCATCAGGGATATTGACTTACAACTTTCCTTTCTTGCAATGTCCTTGTCTGGCTCAAAGCCAGTATACCAAGTATCAGGATAACACAAGCTCTTTAAATGAGTTAGGAAATATTCATTTTTCTTAAATATTTTGGAGGTGTTTGAGGATTGTTGTTAGTATTTCCTTTTAAAAGAGTTTAATAGAACTCAGCAATAAACTATCAGGTCCCAGGCTTTTCCTTTATGGAATTATTTTGATTACCTTATTTGTTATTGATCTGTTCCAATTTTCTATATCTTCATTATTCAGTATTTGTAGTTTGTTGTTTTTTTAATAATTTATATAATTTTTGTTTTATAATTCCAGGTTTAAAATTATTCAGAATAATCTCTTATGGTCCATTGTATTTGTGTACTATCAATTGTAATATTGTCTTTTTCATTTTCATCCTTTTTCTTAGTCTATAT
>NW_026004295.1:0-2099 GCF_001458135.2 Marmota marmota marmota | reverse complement strand
CTGGGACAATAAGCACTGGAGCTGAAGGCATAGCTCAGCGATAGCATGCTTAGCATGTACAAAGTCCTGGGTTCCATCCCAACACCAAAAAATAACAAGGCTCTGGAGTGAAAATACTGGGGTGGAGGGTAAGACTATATGCAGGGGACTGATGATAGCATATCGCCATGATCTCTTCTTGGGCCTTTATACTACAGAATGTTCCATTATTTACTTCTTGGTGAGTATTCTTTGGGGGAAGGGGAAAGAAACACTGACCTCATTTCCACTCTCTCTCTAGGTTCAAACAGAAAAGGAAAGGGCCTACTATGGAAAAAAGAAAAAACGATACATTTGTTAAGCACTTAATATGTGCTGGGCCCTGTGCTAAACACCAAAGATGAATTATCTTCTGGAAAACAGAACAATCCTGGCACAAAAGTCCTATGACTACCATTTCACAGATGGGACATTGAGGCTGGGAGAAAAAGAAAGCGGGAACTCAGGGCTGTCATGTCACAGCCCACAGTTAGGCATCTCTGGGCCAGATGGAGAATATTGAAGTAGAACAATTATAATACACAAGGGCTGCTACTTAGTGAGGGATGGCTCAGACTGGGAATACAATCTCCACAAATCCTTACAACCTTCTCAGGGTGATACTGTTATTGTCCATTTTTATAAACGCAGAACCTGAGATCACAGGAGGGGAAATCAACTGGACCAGTGTTAAGTCTGACCCGCTGGGAAAACCAAGACTACAGCCAGAGCCCCACGCTAAGAGGGTTTATGGGCCACTAGGAAAACGTTGAATAAATGATACCATCCGCTCAGTACTATATACCAGCTGCAGCGCTCAGCATTTCAAACGTGGTTTGTTCAATACATTTTCAAAGCCACTTTATGAAGTGGATGCTATTTAACTCTCCATTTTATAGATAGAGAAACCGAGGCACTGAGAAGTGAAGTCAGTTGTCCAAGGTCACTGGGCTAAATCTGAATCTGAGTCTCTCTGCTTCACAAACCAAAGTGCTTCACAAAATAATCTAATAACCGCAACTACCTGCATTGAGTGCTAACTATGGACTCGGCTCCTCACATGATTCCATAATTTAGCTACCATTACTCCCAAAGATACTGGGTAACTCTTCTACCCAAAAGAAACTAGCAAACCCTGTTAATGTATTTGTCAGCCTGGAAAATTGTTTCCTTCCATAAGGTTAAGTTAATTGCAGCCCCAACCCTAACTATGAAATTTCTTGAAAGCCCTGGGGACAAACTTGGGCTCCTTAGCAATAATGCCATTTAAGAACAGAGTAGGCCAAGTTTGCTTCTGTGATTGGGTCATTCTGGTGTCAGCTGGACTTTGCACCCTGTGAGACATTACCTGCAAGGCCGTATAAACCATGCATGGCCCTACCTCAAATTGTGGAGCACACACCATCCTCCTTTTGGACGGTCAAGTTTTCTTGTTATATGTACTCACGGTACTTGGTATTTTTAAACAGATACAAGTCAGGCACAAGCAATTTGGAGGCTGAAGCAGGAGAATCACTTGAACCCACAAACCCCTGGGTTTTGAAGGCCTTTTCTAACTCACTCCCCAGCCCTGTTCCAGAAGTAGGACCCAAAGAAGATACATGGAACAACAAGAACTAAAGGTAGTGACTGCAAATTTGCTATAGAAGACTACTTTCAACTCTGGGGCCTCCAGAAGGAACTAGTGAGGTAAGCCCAAGCTATAGGGCTGGCCCATATAGACATCCACTGATGTTCAAGATCGAAGCAGATCATGCTGTCTCCTTAAATATGGTCTAAATGAGGGCCTGGGTTGTAGCTCAGTGGTGAAGTGCTTGCTTAGCACGTGTAGGACATTGGGTTCCATCCTCAGCACTGCATATAAATACATAAATATGAAAGTCCATCAACAACTAAAAAAAATAATTAAAAAAAAAGACCGTCCAAATGAGTATTGAATGTAGAGATGAAGGGAAAGAAAATGGGGGGAAAATAGGAACATAGCATTCAGCCTAGAAAAATGGAAAGAGAAAGAAGGAGCACTAAAGTCCCCAATTCCTACTGTGAGTGGATTTGGGGGTCAGAGAGCTTCCTTAGTATCA
>NW_026004294.1:0-2099 GCF_001458135.2 Marmota marmota marmota | reverse complement strand
ACTGCTCAAGGGCTGGCCCTTCTCTCAGTGGGACTTGAGAAGAGTCTGCTGGGTCCCGTCATCCTTAAGTGCAGAGATCCAGCTGGGCAAGCAGAGCCGTCCCTAGCCCCAGCTCCAAAATATCATGGGACTGCTTGTCCTTGAGAAGAGCAAAATGACCTAATGTTTATGTGGGGACCCCGAGGCAGCCCCCCCCCCCACACACACACATGGGAAGGAAGAATTCACTCCATCCTTCAGGATGTGGTATCCCTGCTCTGGGATCACAGGACACCCCCATAGGAGGCCTGTGTGAGGACCAGGGTCAGGAGCAGGAAGGCTGAGTGGTTTGCTCCAGGTGTCCAGGCAGCAAATGGCAGAACAGGGTCTAGAAGCCATATGTCCTGCTTCTCAGGCTGGTGATCTGTTGGCCGCACTCCCCTAGAGGGAGCGACCTCCTCTTTCTTTCTAATTCAGAATGACGGATTTTACAGGGAGGAAGAGACACCAGAGGCTGCTGACTGGGAGAGGGCCAGGTGACCCTGGTATTTTATCCGTGGAGGACTTTAGAACTGAGCTGAGGGCCTCCCCCACCTGGGGAGCTGTGTGGCCATCCTGCTGAGCCTCATCCTTACTGGGCTCTGGGTCTGAATGTCGGAACCTCCGGGAGCCCCAGGAGATTTGCTAGCACAGCTCAGCCGTCCCTGGAGGGATGGTGGGTGAGGGAGGAACACAGTGGAATGTCCCTTGATGTAGAGAGTCACAGGGGACACCGAGGTAGGCCTGCTTAGAGGTAGTGTTCTGGGGGTGTGGGAGGCCTGGCCTGGGCCTCTGGGAACCCAAGTGCAGTGGACCAACCTGTAGAACCCACACCTGAGCTTTCTGGGCACCCACAAGCTCCTCAAGGGCTCTGTGGGAACTATTAGTAAAGATAAGGTAAAACCCCCAAATCATGAACATACAACCCCAGTAAAGTTAATCAATGTAGCAAAATAATAGGAAAATGCAAAAGTAGCAAGAACATACAAGAAATAAAACATAAGATGAAGAAGAACAAGCCTAATGACAACAAATGTGCATTGATTAAATCCTGCTAGTCAAGGGAACGGACTCTCCCATGATCGGCTCAGAGAACAACACTCTAGAGCACACCTCAGACGTAAGACGCAGAAGGGTTTAAAATACAGGATGAGCAGGTATGTATGATATTGCGTTTCTCACGACTAAAACACTCAGGGCCACTCCAGGGGAACTGGGCAGCACGAAACAACCACACAAGAGACAGAGATACCTTTTTCTTTGGGTCCTGTGACGGCTCCTCTGACTTAAGGGTCCACAGAAAGAGAGAGAAGTGCATGCTGAACCCTTTTATTGGGGAGAAGCCATTCAAATGAGGCAAAGGGGTCAGGTTTCAGGGGGCTGAGTCTAGCTTCAGGATGTCCACTGTCAGCAGGTTGACTGACACCTGGGTAGGCCACACCCAAGGGCAGAGCAAGAGAAGGAGACACACAAAGGGAGTTTCCTTGGAACATTCTATTCCAAACAGGGCAAAAGGGTAGTATCACAAAGGAGCAGGTGAGCGTAGCTCAATCCATGGGGCTACACACCTACGTCTGAAGACGCGTCCTCAAACTTCCGGGACTGGGCAATGTCCAGGTCACTATGAGATGTAGTGACGTGGTCAAAGTCTCTCTGCTCCAGGACTGAAAATGCACATTATTCAGAGTGGCTCCCCACAGTAGGCATCTTTTTTAAATGGCGGGGCCTTGGGGTGAGATGGGAGCGTGGGTTGGGTTGGGAAAGCAGAGTGAAGCTCTGGTTCTAGTGGAGCACAGGGTCTCCAGCCAGAGCATGCAGGGATCTCGGGGACTTGTTCAAACTTCTTGGGGCTGGGGTGCAGCTCGTGGCAGAGTGAGTGCTTGGCACGAGGCTGTTCAGCACCCACGACAACGACAATGGGGAAGGGAAAAAGAGAGAAGAAAAGAAGGAAAAGCAAAGAAGCCCCCCCCACCCCCCCGGCCCTGGCAGCACAGGGCTTCACCTGGGCACCACACCCGAATGTCCAGGAGAAGTCTGCAGACAGCTGATTCCACCGCACCAACCACATCGCCAGAGCTGGC
>NW_026004293.1:0-2099 GCF_001458135.2 Marmota marmota marmota | reverse complement strand
TTTTTTTTTTTTTTTTTTTTTTTTGCTAATAAAATAATACAACACTGCTGCTATGAGCATTCTTATACATATGTACTCCTACACAAGGGGCAAGTATTCCTTTTGGGTATAGAGACCTGGGAATGGGAACATAGGTAAAAAATTGTGGTAATGCTTAACTTAACAAGGTAAAAAATTGTGGTAATGTTTAACTTAACAAAGTAGCTTCAATTTATATTTCCAACTAACAGTGTATAGAAGTCCTTGATGATGTCATTATCAATAATTTATATCATCATCAGCCTTTGTTAGTAGAATTAATTGTTGCCATTCTAACAGGTGTAAAATTCTACCTTTTTGTAGTCACTAATAAAGGTAAACATGTTTATGTTCACTGTTCTTATGTTGCCTCTTCTGTTCATGCCTATTTTATCTCTTCTGTCAAATTTTTTTTTTTTAAAAATTAGGTTGTATAGAGAAGAGATTCTCTTTATCTCCCTACTTGGTTCTTATGTAGACTTTTTTCTGTTGTTATTGTTCTGGGGCTGGACTTAGGGCTTTGTATATGCTAGGCAAGCACTCTGCCACTGAGCTATAGTCCCCAGCCCTTATATGGGCTCTTTGTCTGGATCTAGGAATTGAATTAATAATAGAAGAGCTGATTAAGACAAAGCATCAAGTTTTACTAAATTTACATGTACTGAATGGAGATCCTCACAGGGTGATATCTGAAGAAGTGACCAAAGCAAAGTAGTTTTATAGCTTATAGACAAAGAATAATGAATCTGTAGGGACTGGGGATGTCCAGTCCCCAGTTGGTAGTGTCTGCTTCACATGCACAAGGCCCTGGGTTCAATCCCTAACACCACCACCAAAAACAAAAAACAAACAAACAAACAAAAAACCCCAGAAATTAAAAAAAAAAAGAAGAATGACTCTATGAAAGAATGACAGGACAAATGGATCTTTGGACCAAGGTCATTAAGAGATATATTGGGGGGGGGGGCATATAAAGAACTCAAAAAGCTAAGAACCAAAAAAACAAATAACCCCATCAACAAATGGGCCAAGGACCTGAACAGACACTTCTCAGAAGAGGATATAACAAATAACCCCATCAACAAATGGACCAAGGACCTGAACAGACACTTCTCAGAAGAGGATATACAATCAATCAACAAATAAATGAAAAAATGCTCATCATCTCTAGCAATCAGAGAAAGGCAAATCAAAACTACTCTAAGATATCAATCTCACTCCAGTCAGATGGCAACTATTATGAAGACAAACAATAAGTGTTGACGAGGATGTGGGGAAAAAGGCACACTCATACATTGCTGGTAGGACTGCAAATTGGTGCAGCCAATATGGAAAGCAGTATGGAGATTCCTTGGAAATCTGGGAATGGAACCACCATTTGACCCAGCTAGCCCTCTCCTCGGACTATACTCAAAGGACTTAAAAACAGCAATACTACAGGGACACAGCCACATCAATGTTTACAGAGAACAATTCACAACAGCTAAACTGTGGAGCCAATCTAGATGTCCTTCAGTAGATGAATGGATAAAAAAAAATGTGGCATATATACACAATGGAATTTTACTCAGCATTAAAAAAGAACAAAATCATGGCATTTGCAGTTAAATGGATGGCATTGGAGAAGATAATGCTAAGTGAAGTTAGCCAATCCCCAAAAAACAAATGCCGAATGTTTTCTCTGATATATTTTCACTCATAGTAAGGTAGGGTGGGGAAGCATGGGAGGATTAGATGAATTCTAGATAAGGAAGAGGGGTGGGAGGGAAAGGGAAGAGGCAGAGAATTAGCAAGGATGGTGGAATGTGATGGACATCATTATCCAAAGTACATGTACGAAGATACGAATGGGGTGTCAACCTACTTGTAATAAAAAAGTACATGTATACATACATGAATTGGCGTGAATATACTTTATATACAAAGATATGAAAAATTGTGCTCTATGTGTGTAATAAGAATTGTTATGTATTCTGCTGTCATGTACTTAAAAAAATAAAATCAATTAAATACAAAAAGAATAATGAATCTGTGAAAGAATGACAGGACAAATGGATTTTTGGACCAAGGTCATTAAGAGA
>NW_026004292.1:0-2099 GCF_001458135.2 Marmota marmota marmota | reverse complement strand
TATATATATTTCCTCCCCCAAAATGATATTGTCTTATTTTATATTGCTTTCATGCAATTAAAATTGTGGGCATGAAATTCCTTCTAATTATAAGTCATATTTGAATAAAATGGAGAATAGTATTCTTTGTTGGTTGATTTATGTAAATTTTTTGAATGAATCTGTGGCTGTCACCTCAGATCTTCCTAGCTGGAAGCAAGAAAAATGTCCTCCATATGCCCATGGTCACAATTTTCTCTGTTAGGAACTAGGAACCGAAATTCAGATATTGTAGTTAAGTTTTGGCTAGTCTCTAAAAGAGAAAACTTGTGAACCGTTGGGAGCTTTGACTCAGTTATATTACTACGTGGACATTAGGTAAGAGAAAGCCATTCTGCAGAAAGTTAAGACCATGGAACTGCAGAAGCGCTGATGAAGATGCACAGCATCCCTAAGAGCCTGACTACTTCCCCCATCCGTGCATTCAATCTCAAGGTCATGCTAAAACAAACCTTGATTATCTGAAACAATTCACATTTCATTTTTGTTTTGTTTCACATTGCTTTTCTACTTAAAGTCTCTCAATTTGGTTTTGTAAGTAGATTATTGTTGGGGACCCAGGACTCAAATATGGTTGTTGTTGGTGGTATGTATTATATATGAAAACAAGAATGATGATAGATTTAAAAATTTTTAATAATAAATACATCTGCCAGATTTGAGGGATTCATGGAGTGGGATGAACTATAGACTAACAGGATAAGAAAGCTACGGGTATCCATCATGCCCAGCCCATCTGTGAAGATGCCACCAGAAGCCAATGGATAAAATCTGTCAGGGCAGAATATATAATCAAGGAGGTTTAACTGGTGGTTCATGAGAAGAGAGGATGCAAGGAAGACACAATCCAGAGTGTATTACAGTGCTGTGTGATATCTAAAAAATAGAATTTAAAACTTGAGCTATACCTGAGGGAATCTGTGTTTCTACCTAGAAATACTTTGACAGGTGTTGTTAAGACAGTGCCCACCTACCAAAAGTAACTGTAAAATGGATCTTGTTGCAGAAAACAGTTAAGTGCCACAGTGCTGTATTCTGGTGGTTCTCATCCAGAAGTGATTTTGCCCCTGGGAACATTTGCCAATAACTAGAAACATTGTTGGTTGCTAGAACTGGAGTAAGGGTTATCAGTGTTATCCAGTTAGCTAAGGTAATGAATTCTTCTAACCTGATACCCAATAAACATGTAAAAAAATTGATGTAAAATGAAATAAAAGAATAGATCTATGCAATATCAAATTTTAAAGGAAAACAGTGGAGTAATATTTTATCCACCCTGTCTCTGCATTGAGCCTCAGAAAGGGTTAACTATATTGTCCAAAGGTTCTCAATGATGCCAAGTTTCACAGAGGCATTCTTTCACACACCCAAATTCAGCAATCCTGTTTGACTCTCCAGGAAATATCAGAATCCTCCCATATTTAACTTCAATGCTATTAGTTTCCTATTACTTCTGTTAACAAGTTGCTAGAAATTGAGTGCTTTAAAACAAACCAAGTTTTCATCTTATAGTTCAGAAATTCAAAATAGGTTTCATTAAGTTACATTCCTTTCTGGGGCTCTAGTGAAGAAACTGTTTTCTTTGACATTCGAGTTTCAAGAGATGCCCACATTTCTTGGCCCCTACCCATCATTAAGACGAACAATGATGAGTTGAGTCTCAAGACAACATCTCTCTGGTCCTCACCCATCTGCCTCCCTTTCCCATATGTGTAATGAACTGAAAGAATGTGTCACTCCCAAAAGTCATTTGTTGAAATCTAATTCTCTAATATGAGGACATTTGGAGGTGGGGCCCTTGGAAGGTAAGTCAGTGATAAGGGTGGAGCCTTTGTAAATGTGATTATTGCCTTTATATGAAGGGTCAGTGTTAGCTTTGTTCTTTCTACCATATTAGGAAACAATAAAAAGTAGGACATCTGCAAACTAGTAAGCCAGATAATGGATCTGCTGGAAACGTGATCCAAATTTCCCAGTAACCAGAAGTGTGGGAAATAAACGTTTTCTTCTTGTTCTTTTCATCTTCTTTAAAAAAAAAAAAAAAAAAAAAAAAAAAAAAA
>NW_026004291.1:0-2099 GCF_001458135.2 Marmota marmota marmota | reverse complement strand
TAGGTTTCAGTTTTAGCCCTGGAAGAGATATCTTACTACCCCATTTACATTCAATATACATGATAATGTTTGCTCAAGAGCTCTAGTTAAAAACAAAATGTTCTTAAAATCTCCAAGCAATAAAAGAATATATTCCTATTTTAAAGTTCTTTCAGTAAAGTTGCTGAAGCTGGAGGCAAATATCCCAGTTGTAGATATTGGAAGATACATTCATAATTTCACTAGTAATTATAACATGGGGATAAAGTTGAGTTAGTCAAATATGGAGAAAACACTGGTTATTGTAATACTGAGATAAATGTGATCCAGATTAAAGAAAAAGTCACTGGAAAAGAAAAACTATAGAGGCAGTTAGGTTTCGAATGCTCAGTGGAAACTAAGTATGAGGACAAAAAATAAGCTGTAAATTCAATAGAAGAGGAAAATGTTGCAGAAGTTTGTTTTTTTGTTTGTTTTGTTTTTTTAAGGAGGAAAAATCAGAAAAACCAAGTCTTATTAAGCATGCTAGGGAAAGTATCTAGGCAGCACAAAATAGCAGTGCTACAGCTTTGTTAGCTCTATCGCCACTAACACATCATAAATAACAAAATTTGCAGTTATGAAAGAAAGAAGAGTCTTAAAAATCAGTGAGAAAGAAAAACTAGCTTTGCAATTTCTGATTCCACTATATTCAGTAACTCAGTTATTCCAAAATTGTAGTGATACTGCTTTTCTTAACATTTTCCCTTAAAATAGTATTACATCAATACTACGATCTGTTGCAACTATAGATGGAGCTGCTGTCCACTCTAGCCATCCTCTTGTTTCATGCCTTTCCAAAAAAGAATGAACTATGCAGTTGATCAATGAGGGTAAGCTGAAAACAGAAACTATGATAAGTAGTTTTAATCCATGAAATTTTTCATTTTTCGTTTAAACCCAGGAAATTTTTTTTTAGCTACTCCATGAAAAACTGAGAACTCCAAAGAAGAGAGTAGGTGCTACCACCCTAAAGCTAGAATGACAAGGTTTGTAGCAGTGTTACCAGATCTCAGGACCTCCTCTAGGAGAAACTATGCTGGTTGCAGCCAAAGCCATCAAGGACATTCAGCCACAGCTAGTCACAGCCCAGCAAAGGCAGCAGTGGGGTAGGGCTATCCTAGTCCATCCTCCCTCCCTGCTTTTCAGTTTTTGTCAGTGCTCCTCATTGGCCAAAGCCAACAGAAGTTAGTTAAAATAGGAGTCTATGAAAGCAGCTGGTAAGTATCAGCTCTGATTCCAGGCAGAGGAAAAAAAACAAGAAAAATACATCTGAAGGCAAGTAATCCCAGAGATTGTCATACCATCAAAAATAAAATTCACTCTTCATGACCTTCAAGAGTAGAGTCATTTTTACTCATTGTTGCATGTAAAAGAGGAATAGTTTATATTACACGTTTGTGAATTCACCAATGAATTTGTATCAATAAGTTCTTGAAAACTTCTTAACAATATTTAAGCTACTTAACTCCTCTTTTACTTCTTTATTATCATTTTATGCTCTTGAACTTCCATACTGTAAGGTTAGTTAGTAATGAACAGGTGGGTAGGGGAAAGGACAATAAGGACAGATGTTAGGGATATGCAGTAAGAAAAATCTAGTAGTCATAAAACTACTAGGGCACCTTATTAGAACAGGCAAGCTTTGGGGGAATGAGCACTGATATGCTCAACCTTCCCTAAAATGTGGTTATTATAATCCCTTGAGGTAACTATTATTTAAAATCAGAGGGATCCTTAATCGAAACAGAAGAGCTTCAGAAAAGCTGGGTCCAGTATGTGGAAGCTTCAACAAGCAATGGTTAATTATAACCTCTCAAGGGAAACTACTCTTTCTAAACCACATAATCATTATCATCCCTAACCAGCTCTCAGGGCCCTGCCTTATCACTGAAACTATGTCGCATGGATATCAAAATCCTCACAAAGAAAGTTTGTTGAGGGCTATCCAAAGAGTAATAAACTAATTAAGGAGGGGGCAGGGAAATTGAAGGCAAGGACAGGAAGAGTGCAATTCCTTAAAAACTTCAATGTTGAGAGCACCACACCATTATCTTTATCTTTTTTTTTTTTTTTTTTTT
>NW_026004290.1:0-2099 GCF_001458135.2 Marmota marmota marmota | reverse complement strand
TTTTTGTTTTTTTTTTTTTTTTTTTTTTTTTTTTGGTATTACGTTCTTTTAGTTCTTGGTATATCCTGGAGACTAATGTTTTACCTGAGTTTCAGGTGGTAAAGATTTTTCTCCCATTCTGATTGCTCTCTGTTCGTGTTCTTAATTGTTTTTCCTTTGCCACGAAGGAGCTTGTTAGCTTGATGCCATCCTATTTATTGATTCTTGATTTTACTTCTTGTGCTTTAGAAGTCTCATTGTGGAAGCTGTTCCTGAGCCAATATAGTGGAGAGTTTGGCCAAATTTTTCTTCTATTAGACACAGGGTCTCTGGTCTAATGCCTAGGTTCTTGATCCACTTTGAGTTGAGTTTTGTGTAGGGTGAGATATATGGGTTCAATTTCAATGTACTACTTATGGATTTCCAGTTTTCCCAGAACCATTTGTTGAAGATGCTATCTTTTCTCCAATGTATGTTTCTGGTGGCCTTTGTTTAGTATGAGATAACTGTATTTATGTGGGTATATATCTGTGTCTTTTATTCTGTTCCATTGATCTTCAATTCTATTTTTGTGCCAATACCATGCCATTTTGTTACTACATCTCTGTAGTATAATTTAAGGCCTGGTATTGTGATGCCTTCTGCATTAATTTTCTCACTAAGGATTTTTTTGGTTATTCTGGACCTGTACTTTTTCCAAATAAATTTTATCACTGCTTTTTTTATTCCTATGAAGAACATCATTGGAATTTTAATGGGAATTGCATTAAATCCGTATAGCACTTTTGGTAGTATGCCCATTTTGACAATATTATTTCAGCCTATTTAAGACCATGTGAGGTCTTTCCATTTTCAAAGGTCTTCTCTGATTTCTTTCTTTAGTGTTCTGTAGTTTTTATTAGAGAGGTCTTTCACCTATTTTGTTAGATTGATTCCCAAGTATATTTTTTTGAGGCTATTGAAAGGGCTCGTTTTTCTGATTTCTCTTTCAGCTGATTTGTCATTGGTATATAGGAGCACAATTGATTTATGGGTGATAATTTTATGCTACTTTTTCTGAATTTGTTTATGAGTTCAGGAAGCTTTTTGGTGAAGTGTTTTGGGTCTTCTAAATATAGAATCATGTCATTGGCAAGTAGAGATAGTTTGAGTTCTTCTTTTTCTATCCATATTCCTTTAATTTCTTTCTTATGTCTCATTGTGCAGGTTAGTGTTTCAAGGACTATGTTGAATAGAAAAAGGGCATTTCTGTCTTTTTCCAGTTTTTAGAGGGAATGCTTCCAATTTTTCTCCATTTAGAATGATGTTGATCTTGGGTTTAACATATATAGGTTTTACAATGTTGAGGTATGTTTCTACTATCCCTGGTTTTTCTAGTGTATTGAACATGAATGGATGCTGAATTTTGTCAAATGATTTTTTGCATTTATTGAGCTAATCATGTGGTTCTTGTTTTTAAGTTTGTTGATGTGATGAATTACATTTATTGATTTTCATATATTAAACCAACCTTGCATCCCCGGGATGAACCCCACTTGATCATGGTGCATTATCTTCTTAATTTTTTTATGTGATTTAACAGGATTTTTATTAAGAATTATTACATCTATATTCATGAGGGCCATTGCTCTGAAGTTTTCTTTCCTTGATGTGTCTTTGTCTGGTTTTGTATCAGGGTGATTTAGCTTCATAGAATGAATTTGGAAGGGTTCCCTCCTTTTCTATTTTATTGAATAATTTGGAGACTATTGATGTAAGTTATTCTTTGAAGGTCTGATAGAACTTGGCTGAGAATCTATCTGGTTCTTTGTTGGTAGGATTTTGATGGTATCTTTAATTTCATTGCTTGAAATTAATCAATTTAAATTTTCTGTGTCATCCTGGTTCAATTTGGGTATGTCATATGTCTTTAGAAATCTGTCAATATCATGATTCTCTATTTTATTGCAGTATAGATTTTCAAAATAGTTTCTGGTTATCATCTGTATTTCAATAGTGTCCATGGTGATATTTCCTTTTCCATCATTAATTTTAATGATTTGAATTTTTTCTCTTTTCTTCATTAACTTGGCTAAGGGTTTATCTATCTATCTATCTATATATATATATATATATATATA
>NW_026004289.1:0-2099 GCF_001458135.2 Marmota marmota marmota | reverse complement strand
GGGGCCTGATCCGGGCGCGGGCGAAGGCTCTGCTCTGCCCCTACTCCAGTTGGGGTGATGTGTGTACCACGCTGGCAAGCCGCTTGGCCTGACCCGCCAGTCTGTCGCAGGTCTGCTTACCTTGCAGGCGCGGGCGGAGGCTCTGCCCTGCCCCTCCTACCACGCCGCGTACCACTGGGTCGCAGGTCTGCCCACCTTGCGTGCGCGGCTGGCGGCTCCGCTCCGCCCCTTCTCCAATTGGGGTCATGTGACCACCACGCCGGCGAGCCGCTGGGCCTGCTCCGGGCGCGGGCGGCGGCCCGGCTCCTCCCCTCTGGCTCGAAGACAAAGCGAGAGAGACTTGGGTGTCTGTGACTCACCCTCCCTACCAGGAGACCAACTGTTTCTGTCGCCGCTGGTATTGATGAAGTTCTCTCCTCCACCGCTTTCTGATGACATCAGATCTCTGCCATGTTGGTATCCTATGCGAATGGCAGCATTTTGTTCCCTTTGCCGGGTGACCAAAGCAACGGGTGATTCCTGACTGGTCCTCACAGGCCCCGTCTCAGTCCTGTTGCCACTGCCCAGGAAGGCTCGGTTGGTATTTACCTCCACAGTACTCAGCAGGACCCGGACCGAGAAGCAGTTTCCGAGGGCTCCTTAGCCCTGGGCCAGAGCAGTTCCGGGAGCCGGAACTTGGCTGCTCCATGCTTGGTGTATGCTCTGATAAGAGGAGGCTCCAAGAAGCAGTTTCCGCAGGTTATTTAGCACTGAGCCTGAGTAATCTGTCTGCAAGCTGCAGGCGAATGGCAGCCTGAAATTACCTGTTCTATGGCTGAATCGAGATGAAATCTTGATCTAATTTTGATTTGCATTTCCCTAGTTGCTAATGGTGTTGAACTTTTTTTTCATATATTTGTTGGCCATTTTTATTTCTTCTTTTGAAAAGTGTCTGTTTAATACATTTACCCATTTATTACTTGGGTTATATGACTTTTGGTGTGAAGTTTTTTGAGTTCTTTGTATATTCTAGATATTAATCCTCTCTCGCAAGAGTAGCTAGCAGATTTTCTCCCACTCTGTAGCTTCTCTATTTACATTCCTAGTTATATCCTTTGCTGTGCAGAAGTATTTTAATTTGATGCCATCCTATTTATTAACTCTTGGCTATTGCATATGTCAGACTTTCCTTCCTTCTTAAGACTGAATAGTATTCCATTGTCGGTACACACCACATTTGGTTTATCCATTCATCCCTTGATAGCCATTGGGTTGCTTCCATCTGTTGACTAAGGTAAACAACTCTGCTAGTTTGTTTTTAAGTAGCAAGTTTATCATAAGCTTTTCCTTTCATTTACAACTTACCTATCCCCCAGAGTTATAATTACCCTTTTTTTTGCTTATTTTCTGTTATTATCACTAATTTATCTTCAGACGCTCCCCTAGTTGAGTAATTATCTTCTCAATACACACATTCACATCTGTTATTATATTAATTTTATTGCTCAAAGAAATAATTCCTAGAATCTTCTAGCTTGTTCCAATGTGAATGGATTGCTGTCTAGGTGAGCGTCTCAGCTTTTGTGGGATCTCCCTTCATGTTACCTCCTTTGCCTGCCATGGACCTTGGGTTGGACCTTCTGTTTTCTGGGTCCAATGGCTTTAATTTTCTTGGTTGATCCTCTTTTTTGAAGGGGGTGTGTTTTGTTTTGGGTATTGAATCCAGAGGCTTTTAACCACTGAGCCATATCTCCAGCCCCACCCTTTTTAAATTTTTTTTTGTTTTAATTAGTTAAACATGACAGTAGAATGCATTTATGTACTTTGATATATCATACATAGATGGGATATAATTTCTCATTTTTCAGAGCGTACATGCTGCAGAATCATATTGGTCATGTAGTCACATATATACATATAGGAGGGGATGAGGGGATAGGAAAAATAGTAGAATGAAACAGACATTATTTTTATTTTATTTTTTTATTTTATTTTTTATTTTTTTTATTTTTTTATTTTTTTTATTGTTGGCTGTTCAAAACATTACATAATTCTTGATATATCATATTTCACACTTTGATTCAAGTGGGTTATGAGCTCCCATTTTTACCCCAAATACA
>NW_026004288.1:0-2099 GCF_001458135.2 Marmota marmota marmota | reverse complement strand
TTTTTTGCACATTTCTATTGTATGTTAATTACTATAACTTTAACATAACTCCTTGTTTCTCATAGAAAATGAAAATAGATCAATGTGAAATACTTTTGAGTATGAATAATTCTGTCATTTTTATATGTCCAAATCTGAGAAACCAGAGAAATGACCAGTTATCACAGTATGGGATACCTGTGGGCTCTGGAAGTAGGGAGCTTGGACTTTTTCTTCACCGTTGACCATGATATTTTTTCATCATGACCATGTAATGTGTACTACCTATTTTCACATTTTTTTCTATGATGAAAAATTTAAACATATATTGTTGATCCTTGATTTTTCTAGGTTCAACTCCAAGCCCTTGTAAGTGATGTTCTTCTCTTGTACGTGCCTTCATGTCCCCTATACGCAAATTCTCCAGCCTGTGAGGTGGGTTTCTCTCAGCTACCCATTCAATGGGACATCTAATACCTAAGAAATGAGGAAATTCATCTTTCTTAATGTGGCCAGATACCAAATATCAGTTTTTATTTCCAGGAAGGCAATAAAAATGAGGACTCTCAAACCCTGAGGTACTGGCAAAATGTATCGTCCTAAGATTGGAGCAGCCAATTCTAAAACTAGTTTGTGCCAGTGTTTGTAACAAAGAAGAAAGTGAAAATGTAAGAGACCTTCACTGTTGCAGCCCCTCTGGATGTCCCTGAAGCCCCATAAGGCCTGTCACCAATGACACCACATCTCATGACCCCAGTAAAGGCCATGGCTGCTAAGTTAAAAACTATGTCTCTTGTCTCATTCTAAAGTAAATTAGTCAATTAAAGTTTAACTAAAGCTAATTTCAAAATACAAATATTATATTTTTATTTTTAATATTTATATTAAAGTAAAAAATTAAATCATACTTTAGTAAACATTAAATTTCTATTCATTATAATCCCTCTCCAACTTATTAATGTTAGACTTAACATAGCCAATAGATGACTTTTGTCAAAACTCAGGAACAAATAAAGATGTTAAATTATTATTATTATTATTTAAATACTTGTACTATTGTCTATAAATTACGCTAAATACTATGGCTCTTTTCAATTTATTAAATAAAAAAGGGGGAAAACAAGACCCCATAGGCACACATTAGATATTAGAAATTTTTTCCTTAATTGTGATACTGAGAGTCTTACTGCTACTAAACATGATTCAGTAAATTAAATCAGATTTCAAAGGAGACTTTAAACTTGTTGTCATAATAATTACTGAAAAACCTGGCACAGGAAGGTAAATTTCCAGCTGCAAAATTCACAGCATTGCAGCTTCATGAGTTTGCAAAGTAAGTAAAAATTATGGGGGGGAAAAACTTCTCTGAAACAATTTCTCAGGACCATTTTTAATGTACACTGCAGTGTGTACTGGAAAGTCCACCCATAAATAATTTGACTTAAACTATACTTCCAAGATCCTTCATAGTAAGATAAATGCTGATGGAAGGATTGAAACTAAGTTAAATCCTAGATTAATTGTACTGACTATAATGGTCAATTTTACCTATGTTTATCATATGGTAAAATGGCTGTCTGGAAGTACCTTTTGAGGAAAAGAAAGCATATAAGAAACCTAAACCAGCCAATCATGCTAGTTCTTAAGGATTAATACTATATTTGCTTATTTGGACAATAGTCAGAAAGATTATTAAAATATAAATTTTGTTCCTATACAGGCCAGTTATTCACATAAAATATCCACCAATGTAATATTGCTCAAAACATTCTACAATAAAAATTGACGCCTTTCATAAATGGATGGATTGTGAAAATGCCTTGCCAGTATAACAAAAACTGCCTAGAAATAGTGTGTATGTTTTAGACTGGTCTCCCAGAATAGACAAAGGTAATTATTTAAAGATGCCATTACACTTAGAGGTTTATTAGTATTACCCTAACTTTCCGTGAGATGGCACTCAGAAGGATGTTAGGTGCATGCCAATTAACCAGGTCTTGATCTCATGATCCTGGAAGTTACTACATTAAATATTACTCTTTGCTTCTACAATCACAGCCTTTGTGGCTACGTGTCAAACTTACAACATATGAATCGTCTTCATAATTTGACTTAAACTG
>NW_026004287.1:0-2100 GCF_001458135.2 Marmota marmota marmota | reverse complement strand
ATTGATTGGATTTTTAAAGCAAGAGGTTGGTTTTCTTCCTTTCTTGGTTTGCTTTAATCTGCTAAATATTGAAAATATCTGTGCTTGGTTTTCTAAAGCATATTCTGTTTAAAGGGTCATTGTACCATTGTTAAAACCATACAACATTTAAAAAATTATTTATAAATTGATTTACTTATCAATTTATAAAATTGATGAAAGAATTAGGTGACAATAAATTTAATAAAATTAGGTCTTTGTCAATTCTTGTTGGTTGTGCAGCAGAACGTATACACAGATTTACTTTACTATTAACCAAAATTCAATATTATCATATTGTCATAAGACAATAGTAATATTTGCTTTAACAAAATTCTTTAATCAGGCCAAAATTGGTCTTGTAGTTTATATTTTCTCACAAACAATACACTATAATTGAAGGGACTCAGTAAAGAGCCACTCGGGTATGAAATACTTATCTGTGACTTGATCAGATAGACAGAGAGATTCATGTGTTGAAATAGAATTTTGGACAAAGTACAAATCAATAATGCTGATTTTAGATATTTTTATACATTAATTACTATTGAGAGATTTTCATTGTTATTGAAGGTACTCTGTAAACTGGCTGCAAAACATAAGAGAAATATTTAAGATTTAATTTTAAATTTATTTTTTATTGGTTATTTTTAGTTATATGTGACAGTAGAATCAATTTTGACATAATTGTAAAAGCAAGGACTATATCTTATTTTAATTAAGTCCCCAGGAACTTTCTCCTTCTGCTTCCCTCCCTTTGCTCCCTGATCCCTTCACTTCTCTACTAATATTTCTGCTATTTATCCATATTTATTGTATAATTCATATCGTGTGAACTGTAAAATTTGAAACAACATTTCTGCTTATGCACTTTGAATTTAGCATTAATAGTGCTGAATTTAAACAAGTATTACTTAATTTACTTAAACTTAGAGAGATAAAAATTTCAGAGTAGATTTTTTTATGTTAAAGTGAAATAAGTTTTTGTCAAGTAGATGAAGTAGCTGTGTCAATGTAGAGTTAAACACTAAATGAAAATGATCTTTTGATCTTCAATCCAGTTATTGTAAAATTTAGGGTTTATTTGAAAGAACCTTAGCATATGTGAATTTATATATGCTATAGTTTTTTGAAAGCAAAAACCATACATTAATTTAGAATGAAGTGCAGAATCTAAATTGAGGTAATCTGAAAGTGTAACATACCCTGTTTTTAAAAGATTTAGTATGAAAAGCAATGTAAAACACCTCATTGTTAATTTTTGCAGGTTACATATTAGAATAATATTTTGAATATATTGTGTTAGATAAAATATTATTAAGTTAATTTTACTTGTTTTTATTTTTATGTGGCTACTATAAAGTTTAAATAACATGTATCTTATAGTATTATATTGCTATTGGAAAATATTCATCAAAAGAATCTAATCTTTATTGTCTCAAAAACACTATTTCAAAAGTTGACTTGACTGTGGTGGCACACACATGAAATCCCAGCAGCTTGGGAGGCTGAAGTAGGAGTATTGTAAGATCAATGCCAACCTCAGCAAGAGTGAGACACTAAGCAACTCAGTGAGACCCTGTCTCTAAATAAAAAATACAATACAGGGTAGGGATGTGGCTCACTTGTTGAATGCCCCTGAGTTCAATCTCTAGTACCTATCCCCCAGTAAAAAGTTGATTTATATCATTCAACTTTTTTTTCTTATGCATTGCATAAGAAACTGTTGTTATGGTTCATGTATGGGTAGTGTTTTCATATGGTCCATGTATTAAGGTTTGTTTACTAGGGTTGTACTATTAAAAGGAAGTATGGATATTTTGGTGATTGAGCCTACTGGAAAATTTTTAGGTCTTTGGGAGCATGCCTTAAAAGAGAATTATGGGTCCCTGACCATTCCCCCTACCCAGTTTGTCTCTCTCTGCTCCACAGTGTAAGATGTAAACAGTTTTCTCTGTTATGAACTACTACCATGATATGTCACCCTTATCATAAGTCCAAACTGATTGGTGTTGTTCTATGTTTGACTTTGAATCTATGAAGTAAAAGCTAAATATAGCCTTTCTAAGTCAGATGCCTCAG
>NW_026004286.1:0-2100 GCF_001458135.2 Marmota marmota marmota | reverse complement strand
GCCTATGCACCAGTTGGGGGGTGAGGTTCTTTGCCTCACCTCTGTTGGCCCCCAAATTTGGCCTTGTTGCCAGTGGGGGGTGAAGTTCTTTGCCTCACCTCTGTTGGCCCCCAAATTTTAGACCATCATTAGCAGAAGAAAGGAGGATGCAAAATGCTATGACACCAAGCCAAATGACGGCTCTTTTTGGAAAAATTGTACAACCGATGACACCATCTGCAAAGATATGCCAGCACTACCACAATTTGCTGCAGCAACAGATAGTTCACAATGCAGACAAGTGATACATAGTCCATGTAAGTTCTGCAAGCAATTCAAAGCAGAGGAATCCATCAATATGTCCATTTCCTCCCAAAGTAAATTGACTCCTTGATTGAGCATTACTTGTTGATTTATTATTCATTGATGCATCAGTTTAATAGCTATCATGGAAGCTGTAGTTTGGTTTTATCTTTGTCTTCATGGGCACTGGGATGAAGATAGGAATTCTGGCAATGGTGGCTAAAAAAATATGTAACATTCCAGCAGGCACTAAGAAAACAATTTTCTGAACAATTTACCTTATCCTGAACAGAATTATTAAACATAATGAAAAGAAAAGGTGAAAGTAAACAAACAGATCTGTTAACCTCCTTTTTTGTTCACATAATAAAACAATCCTCAATAGCTGTTTACCCAATTTAAATTGAACCATTTAAATCACATGAATAAAAAAAATTGGATCCATTTTTTCATGAGCACTCCTCATATATGATATATGACATATGCACATACATACAACACAAAACAGAAGTGTGTACACATAACACAATACATACAACACATAACATAATAGTAAAGGCCTTGTAGCTTTTCACAGGTTAAATCTCCATTGAAATGTTTAAAAACTCCACAAGTCAAAAAATAGAACTGATCAGAAAAACATTAACCTAGGTCTGTATGAGCTCAAAAAATAATGTAGAACTTCATGATGTGGGAAAAGGCAATAATAAAATAGATATTGAAAAAAGGAATCCTGGTTACCAACTGGGTTTGACTCTTATTTGGATATCCCATACTTTTCCCTGTAACTTGCATATGGGTCTGAAGGTATTCCCACATGCAAGCCTCAAGGTTTTGATACATTTGAAATAGGCCTTAATGGTGTTCATTATTCATTAGCCTCCAGGTGTGGGAGAATCATTGTCGCAGATGTAAGAATATCCAATCTGGAGCTCTGGATATCAGCTGTTAAGGATTTGAGTCAAATCAACTTCATTTTGGTCTGTAGAAATCACTTTGGTTAGTCTCTCTGGAATCTAAATCAGCTGCTGTTCTCCCTGTGGAAAAACACAAATAGAACCCCGACTCCAGACAATCACTGGGTCAGGACCTTTCCATTGTCCTGTTATAATATCCTTCCAAAGTACCTTGGGCTTATGTAAACTTTTTGGATACATATGCCTTTACTCAGCACTAAGCTCTGATAAATCCAAATTTTAAAAGTTTAGAGTAAAAAGGGTTATTTTAAGTTTATCTTTGGGGGATATATACCCCTTTCCAATTCCCTCTGTTTGGTTTAATAAGTACATTTTAATAGTTTGATGAGCTCTTTCAACTATGCCTTGTCCCTGTGGATTGTATGGAATTTCTATTAGGTGAATAATTCCAAATGATGAGCAAAATTGTTTAAAAGAGGTAGAGGTATAGCCAGAGGCATTATCTATTTTTAACTGTTTTAGAATGCCCACAGTGGCAAAATTTTGTAAGCAATCAGCTATAATATCTTTAGTTTTTTCTCCAGCATGAAGGGAGCCCATCAAAAATCTAGAAGAAGTGTCAAGTGTAACATGCAAATATTTTAATTTTCCAAATTCTGGCAAGTGTGTGACGTCCATCCATCAAATATGGTTAGGTATCAGTCCTCAAGGATTGACTCTAAGATTAACTTGTGGTAAAAAGGTCACACAATTTTGACATTGTTTTATTATTTGTCTAGCTTGTTCCTTAGTTATTTTAAAATGCTTTTGTAAAATATTAGCATTAACATGGAACATTTTATGAAAATTTGTAGCTTGTTCTAGTGTAGAGAAAAAATGTATGTCATGTGTAGTTTTATCT
>NW_026004285.1:0-2100 GCF_001458135.2 Marmota marmota marmota | reverse complement strand
AGGGTTATGGTTAGGGTTGGGTTGGGGTTAGGGTTATGGTTAGGTTTAATTTTAGTGTTAGGTTAATGGAGAGCATTAGTTTCAGGGTTAGTGTTAGGTTGTGGTGTTAGTGTTAGTGCTAGGGTTAGGGTTAGTGTTAGGTTTAGTGTTAGGTTTAGGTTTAGTGGTAGTTTTCCTATTAGGGTTAGGGTTAAGGTTAGTGTTTGTGTTGGAGTTAAGTTTTAGGGACAGTGTTAGGTATAATGATAGTGTTGGGTTAGGTTTAGGGTTAGTTTTAGGGTGAGGGTTAGGGTAAGGTTTAGAGTTTGGAGTAGGGTTAGGATTAGTGTTAGGGTTAGGGTTAGGAATAATTTTAGGGTTAGAGTTAGGTTTATTGTTAGGGTTAGGGTTAACATTAGGGTTAAAGTAAGGATTAAGGTAAGTGTTAGTGTTAGAGTTAGTGTTAAGTTTAGTGATAGGATTAAGGGTAGGGTTATGTTTAGGGTTAGGGTTTCGGTTAGGGTTTGCATGTTAGAGTTAAGGTAAGGTTAGGGTTAGTGTCAGGTTTAGTGTTATGGTTAGGTTTAAGATTAGTGTTATGGTTAGAGTTAGGGTAATGATTAGTGTGTTAGGGTTAGGGTTAGGTTTAGGGGTAGTGTTAGGTTTTTGCTTAGGGTTAGCATTAGATTTAATGTTTAGGTTTAGAGTTAGGGTTAGGTTTATGGTTAGGATTAGGTTTAAGTTAAGAGGGTTAGGGTTAACTTTAGGTTAAGGTTTAAGAATAGGGTTGTTGTTTTGGTTAGAGTTTGTGTTTGTTTTAGAGTTAGTGTTAGGGTGAGTTTTAGGGTTAGGGTGATGATTAGGGTTTTTTTTAGTGTTATTTTTAGAGTTAGGTTAAGGTGAGCCTTCAAGTTAGGGTTAGGATTATGGTTAGAATTATTGTTAGTGTCAAGTTTAAGTTTAGTGTTAGGTTTAAGGTTAGGGCTAGTGTTAGGGTTAGTTTTAGGGTTATTGTTAGGGTTAGGTATAGGGTTAGTGTTAAGTTTAGTGTTAGTTTTAAAGATAGTGTCAGTGTTAGGGTTAAGGTTAGTGTTAGGGTTAGGGTTAGAGTTATAGTGAGGTTTAGGATTAGGTTGGTATTAGGTTTAGGGTTATATTGAGGCTTAGTGTTAGTGTTTGGGTTACAGTTAGTGTTAGGGTTTGTGTTAGGGTTTGTATTAGGGTTAGTATTAGGGTATGGGTTAGGGTTAAATTTAAGGTTAGGGTAAGTTTTAGTGTTAGGGTTAGGATTAGGATTAGGGTTAGGCTCAGTATTGGGTTAGGGTTAGTGTTAGGGTTGGTGTTTGGATTAGGGTTATTTTCAGGTTAGTGTTAGTTTTATGGTTAGGGTTAGGTTTAGGGATAGAGTTAGTGTTAGGGTTACAGAAAGGAATAAGTTTACGGTTAGGGATATGTTCAGATTTAGGTTTAGTGTGTTTTTTCCTTGCCTTTGCATAGGGCTACTTCAAGAGTGACCAAAGCATAGAGATTGCACTGAAAACTAATTGAGTGTGTCAAGTTTTGCAGCTAGCATAAACCGTGTTTCATTTAGAGTTCCAACTACCTCTAGCCCAATAGGGGAAAATGAAAATATTCAAAGTGTTCCTGTTAACGAGCACTTCAAACTAGAAGAACGAAATTGAGGGCCCAAATGTGACTGGAGTACTGATATTCATGCCAACTAACAATAAGTTCGGGTGGAAAAATATTTGCTGAGATTTCAGTCAACTCCGAGTTCTGTGGAAGCTTGGCAAACACTTTCAAATTAAAGTGTGTTTTTCTTTGCTCTGCCTAGGGCTACTTCAAGAGGGAACACAGCATAGGGAGCACACTAAGAATTAATTGAGTGTGTCAAGTTTCAAGCAGCTACCACAAAGCATATTTGATTTAGGGTTCCAAATGGATCTATCCCCATAGGAGTAAATGAAGTGAAACCTAAAAATTCAAATTGATCCTGCAATCGAATGCTTCAACCTAGAAGAACGAAATTTAAGGGTCCAATGGCAACTGGAGTATCGATCATTCCTACGAAGTATCAAGAAAATCAGGTTACAAACTATTTGATGAAATTTCAATAAACCT
>NW_026004284.1:0-2100 GCF_001458135.2 Marmota marmota marmota | reverse complement strand
ATAATAAATGAAGCTGTTATAAATATTCACTTATAGGTTTTGTGTGAACTTATATTTTCATATCTATAAGTACTCAGGAGTGAGATCGCTAGGTCATATAATATGAATTATTAAATTTTATGAGAACACGCCATGTTGTTTTACACAGTGGTTGTATCACTTTGTGATGCCAAGAGTAAAGCTTGTGTGTTCCAGTTGCCCACATTCTCACTTGCACTTGGCATTATTGGTGTTGTTTATTTTGATCATTCTAATAGATTTGTGGGAGTACATCATTATGTTTTAAGGTTCAATTTCCCAAATAGCTAATGATGCTGAACATTTTTTTCATGTGCTTATTTGCCATCAATATAATCTTACTGGTGTCTGTTCAAGTTTTATACATATTTTTTCAATTGGATGCCTTTTAATATTGTTGAGTTTTGAGAACTTTTTATATATTAGAGATATAAGTGCTTTGTCAGAAAAATGCATTGAAAATAATTTAGCACATCTGAAGTTTGTCTCTATTCTTGTAATAGTGTTTTTCACAGAGCAGAATTATTAAAGATTTCTACAGGTCCAAATTATTAAATTTTTGTTTTATAGTTCATACTTTGGGTACAGTCTAGGTACTCTTTGCTTATCACCAGATCATGAACATTTTCTCCTATGTTTTCTCATAGAAATGTTTTAATTGACTCTTTAAATTTGTATCTATTATTATTTGGGTGTTGTAAGTTGCAAGGTTTAGATCAAGGATTTTTTTTTTGTATGTGGATGTCTAATTGTTGCAATATTCTTGAAAAATCTATAATTGCTCCACTGAAATATTTTTCTACCTGTCAAAATTCAAATGCCCATATTTGTGTGAGTGTATTTTGGGTTCCTTCATTCTGTTTTGATGATTGTGTTTATGTCTTAAATAATAATACAGTGATTACTGTAGTTTCATAGAAATTTATAAATTGGGAAAGTGTGATTATTGTAACTTTAAAAAAATTTGTTTAACTATTCTACTTCCTTTGCCTTTATATATAAATTTTAAAACAGGTTTGTCTGTATTTTTAAAAATTTCTGTTGAGATTTTTGACTAGAATCATGTTCCTCAACTTTATAGGTTATTATGGATAGAATGAAGATATTTACTATATTGAACTTTCCAATGAATGAATGAATGAACATTTTTTGACTTATTTATATCTTGATTTCTTTCATTAGCAGTTTATGATTTTCAGCAGGTGGATCCTTCAAATTTTTTGACTTTTTTATACCTTTGTATTTTATTTTTTGGAGATATTATAAATGTCTATTTATATTTTTTTGATTTATAATTGGATGTTGTTAATATAGAGAAATGTGAAGACTTTTTGTGTTTCAATTGACTATGTATCATAGTCAATTGTTTGAGTTTAACTTTGTTAAACTCACATTTTAATCTACATTTTTTTTGCAGATTCTTTGAGATTTTCTACATAATTACATCTTCTACGAATAGGGTCATTTTTAATTTTTACTCTTTTACATATACATCTTTATATATTTTTATTACTTTTTGCAATGGCAAGGCCTTCCAATATGTGTTAAATGCTGGTAGTACAACTGAAAATCTTTACCTTATTCTTGATCTTGGGGGAAACAAATCTTTCACCATTAAGTGTGACTTGGTGCTGAGATTTTTATAGATGAATTTTATCAGGTTGTAGAAATTCCCTTCTTTTCCAAGTTCACTGAACATTTTTATATGGAAATGAATGCTGAATTTTGTTGAATATTTTTCTTCATCTATGGATAGAATCATGTAGATTTTCTCAATTAGAATATTAATTTGATTGGTGTAACCAGTCTGGAAAGCAGAATGGAGAGTAATTAGAAAACTTGGAATGGAACCACCATTTGATGCAGTTATCCCACTCCTTGGTCTATACCCAAGGGACTTAAAACCAGCATATGATAGTCACATCAATGTTTTAGCAGCTCAATTCACAGAACCTAACCTATGAAACAAAACTAGGTGCCTTTCAACAGATGAATGGATAATGAAATGATGTGGTGCATATACACAATGAAATATTACTCAGGCATAAAGAAAGAATAAAATTATGGATTTGCCAGTAAATT
>NW_026004283.1:0-2100 GCF_001458135.2 Marmota marmota marmota | reverse complement strand
TCATCTCCCTATTTACCAGATGAGGATGGAGTCTCCGGAAGAGCCATAAGATACCAAGCACAGGCAGTTAAAGGTGAATCCCTAAGTGTAGTTTGATTCCCAGATATTTATATCCTCCTCATTTTGACCTAAACAGTATGTGGTTAAATCTGTCCAAGCACAGACACTGCCAAAATAGTTTCAGAAATTGCTCCCAGGTCCTGCTCACATTTAATCCAGGGTAAGAGGGAGGATCTCCCACATTCTGACCCTGGGATGTGGATGCAACCACAGCTTTTTTGCTTTGTGTGCAGCCCAAGGAGGCTCTCTCTGCTATTCCTGCTTCTCCACAGATGGAGGGCCCAGGGTTCCCAAGGAGGTGGGAATTTGTGGAAGGGTGGCTTTCCCAGGACCATCCCATGGAGCTGACATCTGAGTGACCTGTCCTACCTTTCAAAGGAAAAAAATCCTGTCACATTCCTGCCTCCTGGTGTCTGACCCTAAATGGGAAAGAGTGTGAATACAGTTCTAGCTCAACACACCTGGACATGACTTTCTTTAATAGTCAACCATTGAGGGATTTGTCTGGAAAAACCTCCAGAATCCATTCAAGGACACTTTGCTATGTTTTTTTCATCAGTAAAAATGCAAGACAATGCCAGCTGTCCTGGCCAAGGAACTTTAGAAGTCACAAGCTCAGTGTCTCACATGCAGAACACAGTATCTGCCCCCAGAGAACCATGTTCCTGTGAAGAGGCACCATCACCTCCTCCACCTGCATGAAGGGCCTCAGACTCCCCTCTCACCTCCCAGTCCACAGGCAGAATCTGGGTGTTTTCACTTTATGTTGATTGTATGGATGTCACCTGCACATACCCTGTGTGTGTCCTGGAGCTGCCACCCACTCTCCTGAGCAGGATGCTCACCAGGTCCTGCAGGTGCAGCACCACAGCACCAGCCCCCAGGGAGGGCAGACATCCTTTGAAATATCAGAGGAAGCCTCCAAAAACCCTGAACTTCAGCATCCTGCATTCCTTTAGAAGCAGCATGACATGCTGACCCCAAGGACTGTCACAATCTTGATAAGCAGCCAAGACTCCAGGAACCATGTCCCTGTTTGCAGCAGCCTCTGAGTGTGAGGGCAGCTGAGCATGGTGAAACACTCAGAGGTAGAGAACTGTGCAGCATGCACATGGCCTTGGTTTCCGTCATCAGCACCAAAGGGGAAAATTAAAGGAAAAAAAAAAGAAAGAAAGAAAGAGAAAGAAAGAAAAGAAAAAGAAAAAAAATTGTGAACAGTTATTGAGAAGGTTTTTTTAAAACTCTTAGAAGAGCAGGGGTGAAGAACTTTGTCCTGCTTTATTTCTGGAAAAGTTACAAGTGGACCTGAAGGAGGACATGATGTTTAGAGACACTGCCGCCCTCCTGAGGTCATTAAGCATTACTAGGACTTAAAAACACATGTGGTCATACTGGTAAAGCAGAATTACATACAGAATCTGGATCTTTACTGTGTTTACTAAGATGCTAACCATGCCCTATATTCTCCAAACTTCAATCTCTAAAGTACTTTCACTAGTTTGTAAAATTATTCTTATATCTCCTAAGAGATAGTTAAGTTGAAGAGCCTGGCTGGCTTAGACATGCTGGTCTGGTGAAGATGGGCACCATGATGGGTGTGAGTGTGCTCTGTGGGACTCTGAGGCAGGGAGGGCTGGGTCCATGGGTGGATCCCTCCTTCCCTGCCTCTTACCCATGCTGTGCCAATGTCCAGAAACCCTAACACCTCAGTGAGTTTATACATCTTCCTCTCTTTCTGTCTTTATTTCTGTTTTTACTTCCAAAGCATAAACTATCCCCTTGCTTCTGTAATGCCTCCTCCTCCTCCAAGGGTCACCAACACAGAACTGTGCTTAAGACACAAGGACATCCCATCATGAACCAGAAAGTGACTACAGATCACCCCTCACAGCTCAGGGGGCTGACTGTGTCCTGTGGTCCCAGGGAACCATGTTCCCCCAAGCAAATCTGAGCTGCCCTGGTCTGACCTGGGACACCTGGACACACTGAGCCTGTGTTGATTGACCAGGAGGAGCCCACCCTACAGCTGTGCCCAGCCTT
>NW_026004282.1:0-7313 GCF_001458135.2 Marmota marmota marmota | reverse complement strand
TTTCTTTCTTTCTTTCTTTCTTTCTTTCTTTCTTTCTTTCTTTCTTTCTTTCTTTCTTTCTTCCTTCCTTCCTTCCTTCCTTCCTTCCTTCCTTCCTTCCTTCCTTCTTTCTTTCTTTCTTTCTTTCTTTCTTTCTTTCTTTCTTTCTTTCTTTTTTCAGGGAAAAGAAAATAGGTCAGCAACTGAGTGTGAGTGTAGAAATTGAGAAATTATGGGTTAGAAAAATACAGGATACTGTAAGGAGATGGGCCTTTGGGAGATTGTGAAATGAATGGAGACAAAAAAGTATGATTATGTAAATCCCTAAAAGCCTCATGAACACAGTATACATAAATCCAGAGTGAAATTTCTCAGCATAAGCCCATGTGTACATGAAAACATGCCACAGTCAGCTGCACTCGTATGGCTATTAAGAAGTGATGAATTAGATTAATCCAGAGTTATCATTTTCAAAACTTGTATGAGGAAACAAAGGAAATAATCTTTTCAGGTATTTGGAAATTTCCATATTAATAGACTTATTTATTTATCAATCATAGTCCTACAGTGTGCCAGGTGCTATTCTAAGTTCTATGCAAAAATTCACCTATTTAAATTTCTTAACAGCCCTATAAGGCAGATGTTGTATTTTCCCCAGTTGTACATATGAACACACTGAGACAATTAAGGGTTGTAAAATTTGATTTTCTAATAAATGATGGAGCTCTGTCAAATCCTGAAAATCTGCTTCTAAAACTCATGAGGTGAGAAATAATTTTACTTTCACTGGATTGATGCTTCAGATGTTACTGATGATTTAAGGTTGAGCATTCCTAATTCAAAATTCCAAAATATAAAATGATCCAAATCTGAAATTTTTTGAGTACTGACATGGACTTTGTACCACAAGTAGAAAATTCTGCACCATGAAACTTTGTTTCATGAACAGAATTACAAATAAAATTGTACAAAATTATCTCTGGCCTGTATTATAGGTGTGTATAAAAATAAATTTTGTGTTCAGACTTGGGTCCTATTGCAAAGATATCTTTTTATGTATGTGGAAATATTTCAAAGTCTGAATAAATTTGAAATCTGAAACACTTCTAGTTCCAAAAATTTAGGAAGGGGATTTTCAATCTTAATTGGAATTGGTATTCTAGATGGAATAAGTAGGAGAGAAACAAGTACTTTGGTCAGTTTCTGGTACATCTTTGAACATAAACATTATTATTTACACTGTGTGTATTCAGAATATTTCATCCATATAAAACAGAATTGTGTTTAGAAAATAAAGGTACTCTGATCAGTAAATCATTATAAAGTGAGCATATTTGTACAAAGAGGTTAAAAATTAAAAAACAACAACAAAAAAACCTAGAACTCCAGAAACGCTTTTTGCAGCAACTCAATCACTATTCTCACCTTAATCATGTTCTGCTTCTAATAAAAATTTTACTGCCCAAATTTTAAGATTATCATGTTAATCTTATATTTGAGAAATTTTTTATTATATCAGAACTAGCAGTAATTCATTTTCATTTTTATATAGTATTATATTGTAGGAATATTCTACAAGTATTTACTGCTGATAAAATTTTGGTTATTTATTGTTATTAGCTAGTTTTAACTGTGCTGCAATGGATATTCTGATACTCTAATAGATGTCTTTGGATATGTATTTGGTTACGCATTTCAGTATAGTTACATGAGGTTACGAATACATTGATTTTCTTATATTTTTACCCTGAAAGATTTCTTGTAATATTAATAATCTGTTGCACAGGTTTTCCCCTTGTCATTTGCATTTATATTTTATCAATGTTAAATGTATAAATATTCTCTAATAACAGTCATACATGTTCAGCAAGACCACATATTATAATAAATTTATATATTATTTTTCCTCTTAATCTTGTACCATCATAAAATGTAGCTTTTATTTTTTAATAAATTAGTATACTGTTGGTTCTGTAAAATAGTTTTGGAACTTCTTTTTTTGTTATGCTATGGTAAAGTTTAAACACTAATAATTTTTTTTTTGTTTTAATTAGATAAACTGAAATTTTCTTTGCATTGTCTTTATTAGGTACTTACATTTTGACAACATTTTAATTATTTTATAATAATTGGTCTGTTGAGATTTTACATGTATCTTTGAGATTTGGTGATAGCTATTTAATTTCCTACACATCATCAATTCCATAGAAATTTTCAATGTGATTAGAATATTTTATAAACATTTGCACTTTTCTATTTGTTTGAGTTCTGCACATAATTATAATTTCATATATTTTCCTCCTTGCACCGTTATTGCTGATTTCAGCTTATTGCTTTCCTTTTTATTATATTTTTTAAAGTCAACTCTTTGTTTATGATGCCTAATTGTTCTCAATAAAACATTTCTGTTTCATATTTATTACTTTTCATTCCTTTGCTTAACTTACTAATTTTAATGCTTAATAAATAATCCTTGGGTTTGAAGTACACTTTAAAAACATTATTATGTCTATTTTTATTTTGTTCTTGTGAAACCATTGATTAGTAGATACTTATAAAATTCTTTATATGCACAGTTTCTCCCCTTACCTACTTTAAAAATTAGAATTTTAATATTATGATTAGAAAAACTGATGCTTACCATTCCTATCTTCAAAAATTCACTAAGTTTCTCTGTGTTCTTAATATAAGATCACATTTCATAAATGTTTCATAGTGATTTATAAAATGTGAATTACTAGAAATTGATTTAGTTAATAAATTCAAATATCTTTTGAGAGCTTACTATATCTTTGACATCTGGAACTAATGAAAAAAATATGAGGGACAGACTTTCTTGCTGTCTTGAAGTTTATATTCAATGTTAAGACAAAAAAGAAGAAAAATAGTCTTACGTTAGTAAAATATATTATGCCTTCTCTTTTAATGTGATAAATGCTCTATGGGAAAAATGAAAAGAAAAGTTTATAAGGGTAGGCAATGAGGGTTAGCAGTTTTATATTTGAGAGTTTGGGAAATGTTACTATGAGAATGATACTGGAGCAAAGACTTGGAAAAAAATGGAATGAATGTTTAAAGGAAAGAAATTTCCATCCAGAGCAGTCAGTCAGTGGAAATGTTCTGCTGCAAGCACGTACTTAGCATGACAGGAAAAGAGTTAGGGGAGGGGTATAACTGTGGGAAATTAAGTCAGAAATGTAATATGGTCAGTTTAGGAATATTAAATTGTATTCTAATGGAAACAGGAACAGTACAGGTTTTTGAAAAGAGGGGCATGATAAAACAGAACAACTACATTCAGCATAATAGATGAGAGGATATACTGGCCCATCATAGGTCCATAGCAATGAAGGAAGGATTGGTTGTAGTTTATATATTTTCAAAATTAGATTTTAAAAGGATTTCTTCACTCAGTGCTTGTGGGATAGAAAGGAGAGAAAGGAAGAAACACCTTTTGTGTCCTGAGCAATTGGAAATGTGGAGTTCCTCAGGCAAAGACATCAGAATATGGAATAAATATTGCAGAAAGGGTATCAGGAATTCAGTTTTTGATGTCTACTAAATATCTAAGTGAAGTCTAATAAGCTGTCAGATATCCGAGTTCAGTCATTAGTTGTGGAAGTAGTATAACCACAAGACAGGATGCTACTACTGGGACAAAGAACAGAAAAGGTCCATAGGTTGAAATTGTCATAAGCTGGAGAAAGTTGAGGTTTCAGCAAGAAGAGTGAAAAAGGAATGGCCCAAGTAGTAGTAGGAAAACAAAAAGACTGGGAGACAGCCTATTTAAAACCAGTTTAAAAGAAAATGGGAGAAAAGGAATTGAGACAGGACATTTTCTTTTATTTAATTTTAAACTTTTTTTATTAGTTACACATGACAGTACAGTAATCTTGACATATCATACATTTGAATCAAATGAGGTATAATTTCTCATTTTTCTGATTGTACAGGTTGCAGAATCACATTGGTCATACAGTCATGTATATACATACAGCAATAATAATACCTATTTTATTCTGCTGCCCTTCCTATCCCCCCTTCCCCTCCCCTCCCCTCCCATCCCATCCCTTCTCTCTACCCAATCTAATGTGACACACTTCTTTTTTTTTTTCTCCTCACAACATCATACATGTATTCTGTATAACGATGAGGGTCTCCTTCCATCTTCTGTGCAATTCCCCTTCTCCCTCCTTTTCCCTCCCACCTCTCTTCCCTATTTAGTGGTAATCTTCTTCTCATGCTCTTCCTCCCTATCCCATTTTGAGTCACCCTCCTTATATAAGAGAAGACATTCAGCATTTGTTTTTTAGGAATTGGCTAACTTCACTTAGCATTATCTGCTCTAATGCCATCCATTTCCTTGCAAATGCCATGATCTTAGACAACTTGTAGAAGCTGTGAAATTAACAAATGTTTTATTCCTCCCCAATTATTTTCAGGCTGTCTCTGTAGGAAATTTGGGTGGGTATAGCTATGTAGTTACTTCTTCATCTACTTTGATCCAAAGCATTGCAAAAATATGGTTAAAAATAATGTACATGAACAAAAGAAATTGGAAATTAAAGACTCAATCAATTTATATTAGCATAAAAATTAAATACTTAAGTATAAATTCAACAAAATATATGAAATCTCTATGAGGAAATGTATAAAAACGTTATGATACTTTCAAGAGAATGAGAAGACAAATCACAGATGAGGAGAAAATATCTGTGATATATCAGATAAAATAATGTTGCCCAAAATATAAAAAGAACTCTTAAAGCTAAGCAATAAGAAAACTAAGCAGTCTTAAAAAAAAAAAAAAAAAATGGGACAAAGACCTTAACAGACATTTGGTCACAGAAAATATATAGATGGCAAATAAGCATATGAAAAGATCTTTCACATCATAGGCCATCAGGGAAATGCCAAATAAAATGGCAATTAGATGTCCCACCTATTAGAATATTCACTATTAAGAGCACTGACAACACCGAATGCTGACAAGGACATGGAGCAACAGGAAGTCTCGTTCATTGCAGATGTGAATGCAAAATGGTACGGCCACTTTGAAAGAGAGAGTCATATTGTAACCATGTGATCCAGCAAACACACTATTTCGAATTTACCCTAATGAGCTGAAGACTTTTGTCTGTACAACCTGCATGTGGATCCTATAGCAGCTTAGTTCATAACTGCCAAGCTTGAAATTAACTAAAATATCATTTAGTGGGTAAATAGATAAACTTTAAAGCCTCCAGCCAATGGAATATTATTCAATGATAAGAATAAATGAGCTCTCAAACCATGAAAAGACATAGGGGAAACTTTTTTTTTCTTTAGTTATAGTCGAACACAATACCTTTATTTCACTGATTTATTTTTGTGTGGTGCTGAGGATCCAACCCAGTGCCTCATGCATGCCAAGCGAGCGCTCTACCACTTGAGCCACATCCCCAGCTCCAGATATGTGTCTTGCTAAGTGAAAGAAGCCAATCTGAAGAAACTATGTATTATATAATTCCAAATATATTACATTCTGTTAAAGGCAAAATCCTGGGGACAATAAGATAGGAATTAGAGATGAAAGGATGAATAAGTGATTTTTAGGACTGGGAAACTACTCAGTGTGTTATAATGATGGATACTTGACATTATATAGATTTTTAATAAGCCTTAATCAATCTATGGGCCTTAGATGATAATGAAATATCATATAGGTTCACTAGTTGTAACAAAGGTAATACTCCGGTGGGGTTGTTGATAATTAAGAGGATATACCATAGTGAGGGCAGGAATATATGTAAATTCTCTGTACTATTATACTCAACTTTGCTGTGAACCTAAATCTGATTTTAAAAATAGTTTATTAAAAATAACATATATATTACACCAGTCTCATGAATTACAGGGACTTTTTATTCTGAAACTAATTCATATATATTTATATTATACTACTTAGTGATGCACCTTTTCAGATTAGAATCTTAGCTAAATTAGTGAAAAGAAATACAGTTTGACATTTAATTCACAGAAATATAAGATCTTAATTGTTTATATCATTGCAATAAATTTTTAACCAGAAAATGTCCTATTAAAAATCAAGCTAAATCAGAATGAGTGGCACTTTCAACCTAATACAATATGGCTAAAACATGCATTTTTTATGAATTCCAATTATATTGAGTGATAAATTCCAGCACAGATATATTTTTCCAGCCAGTTAATTTGGAAACCAATTAAACATTTCTCCTATTCTAGGTTGGGGTACAAATATTAACCTGAAGTGTCTCAAACTTGGTTTCAAAAAGCTTGTTCTGACTATCTTCCTTTAATTACATAATAAAACTTTTCTAAAATTCCTCTTTTTATGAAAGTTTATTTATTTATGTTGGTAGTGTTGAATGAATTATGGTTCTTGCCTTGTCCAGTGAAGAGGTGAGGCCCCTACTGGGAACTCTCAGACCAAGGAGACAATTTGACACTACCCAGCTGCTGTGGTGATGCCATGTTCAAAGGGAAATTTTATGCCACCCATGGATTTATCAGTTCTTAACCCTAGGTTCAAACACCAGCTGCCCAGGAATAGAGAATTATGGGCACAAACTGGATAGTTTTAATTGGGTTGTTTATACCTTCAACTTCTGTTCAGTTTATCTTGAAGAAAATTTCTTACAATAAACCCTGTTGGTGTTAAAACCTATATAATAAACATGCTGTGCTTGATCATGTTCACTATTTCCCAATCAAGGTTTAGTGATCTACTGGGCCCCGGCTTTTTCTCTATTTCTGTGTCTATTTGTCTTTTCTCCATCCCCTCACCACCAGATCTGGGAACCTAAATTAACAACTGTTTGGGTCGTGGCAGATTTATATATTTAAATTTCAAGATCTAAATGTCAAGGGCTAAAACAAATCACGTGCACTCTTCAGTAAGGAAGACAGTCATACTTCATGTTTTTTTTTTTTTGTCCTTTTAGTTTTTTTACAACCTGGTTATGTTAAATGCTGACTTTCAATTTGTACCAAAAAAAAAAAAGGGTAACATATTCTCAAAATATAAGTAACTCCTATAATTTTAAAAGGTTTAGCAGAAATGAACATAGTAATGCATAGCTTTGCACATTTAAAAATCTTTTGTTACATTTTGCAATCAATACATTGTCTCAGTGCAGGCTGTAAGTTGCAAGATACATGTCTACCTTCCAGTCTAGTCACAGAGTTCCTCTGTGTCAGTTGCCTCTAACACATCCACAAATTGATAATGTCCCATAACAGCACACTCAGTTTAACAAAATATGAGATTAATCATTTAATATCCATTTAGTTTTTTTTTTTTTTTTTTTTTT
>NW_026004281.1:0-2100 GCF_001458135.2 Marmota marmota marmota | reverse complement strand
GCGAATACATTAGCTGATGCTCAATAAAAACTTGTTAAATACAACACTCAGTTGAAAGAAGTTCTAAAAAAGAAGTCTTTTGTTCCTTGTCTTCTTGCAACACTGACCAGTTTTTCATCTGTTCTTCTAGAGATTAGAGATATTCTCTCTCTCTATATGTATACATTATATACTTATATCATACCAGATTCATTTCTAATGTGACTTTTGTTATCCTAGGACACAATTTGAATATAAGGTCCTTGTAAACATAATTTTAAGGGTACATTAATACCTTACTATCACAATTAAGTAGTTCCCTTTGATAGACATTTAGATTAGTTAGACCCTACTAAATTTCTTCATCTGAATGCATAAAACATTTACTCAATTTAGTAGTTATAAAGCCACTGCTTGTGTTAGTAATGTCCAAGCCAAGAAATAAGAACTTGCCCTTCAAAAGATCCTCTGATTGCAGTCCCCAGTCCCATACTAAACCCTTTCTGTATTTTAAAGTAATCACTAGGCTGGCTCTTTATATTTTTACTACCTTTGTATGTATTCCTAAACCAAGGTTTACTTTTGCCTTTTGGGGGGGAACCTAGCAAATAGAATCATACACTATAATTAAAAGAATGCCAACATTTAGAAGAATCCACAGGTCATAGGGTCTCAATAAATCATATGAAGACCCCAGTGTGCCTACCATCTAGTTTGTCTTATGGAACCCCACATACTTTGCAGATTAGATAGTCTGATAGCCTCAGCTATCTACAAAGAATGGCCTTTCATTGAGGCTCTATTAAATATTGAAAATGCAGAAGAAAGAACAGGCTCAGGGTCCCCTAGGCTGGGGATGTGGCACAGGCATGGTGGAGGTTCCCAGATCTGAAAGGCCCCAGCTTCAGGGAGAGAACTAGAGAAATAGTGACTGGGAGGAAACATTATTTCTACTGGTCTGAGACTGCCCAGGTATTTCAAAGAGTGTTCCTCCAGTAGACTAGGTGCCCTTTTATCTCATACATTTTCTCTCTATAATCTTCAAAAACTATAATCTTGATATTTATCAAAGCAAGACCATGTATGTAGCTTAAAAGAATTAAATAGCCAGGTGTGGTGGCGCACGCCTGTAATCCCAGCAGTTCCAGAGACTGAGGCAGGAGGAGGATTGTGAGTTCAAAGCCAGCCATTGCAAAAGTGAGGTGCTAAGCAACTCAGTGAGACTCTGTCTCTAAATAAAATACAAAATAGGGCTGGGGGATGTGGCTCAGTGCTTGAGTGCCCCTGAGTTCAATTCCTGGTAGACCCCTCCACCCCCCAAAAAAAGAATTAAATAGTACAACAAGGCTATGGACAAAGCTGACTCTTCTCCCAAGTCGTTCCCAACTCTCCAACAAGCCTCCAATTCTCAACTCAGCAGCTGCTTCTCACACTTACCTCCAGGTTACTCGATCACATGCTTATACATCTGCTTTTCCATTTTTATACATCTATGCTGATTTGACCAAAGATTAGGATTCAGGTCACAAATTAATACAAACCCTAATCCCAATAACTCTAAAGAACAGTTTTATTGAAGTACTATTTACATATAATAAAATTTATTATTATTTTGGTGGCACTGGATATTGAACCCAGGGGCACTCTATAACTGAGCTACACCCTCATCCCATTTTTTAAAATTTTGAGACAGGGTGTCACTAAATTATGCAGGATGTCCTTGAACTTGTGATCCTCCTGTCAGCCTCCCTAGTAGCTGGGATTTTAGGCATGCACTACTGCACCTGGCAAAATGTTACAATTTGACAAGTTTGGCCCACTGTATACATGGTAATTTTATAAAAATGAAACGTTATAGAACATTTCCATGTCTCTAAAAAGTTCTGTTGTGACTCTTTGTAGTCAGTCCCCTTATTGGAAAAAAAAAACTATCCAATAATTGTAAAGTAATATAAAATAATATAAAACTGTAAGTTGCCGAGGCTGGCCTTGAACTTGTGATCTTCCTGTATCGCTGGGATTGCAGGTATGTGCCACTACACTGGCTCTTTTTTCTAGGTTCTTTTTTAGAACTTCTTTCAACTGAGTGTTGTATTTAACAAGTTTTTATTGAGCATCAGC
>NW_026004280.1:0-2100 GCF_001458135.2 Marmota marmota marmota | reverse complement strand
GGGGAAAGGGAAAAATAATACAAGGGGGAGAAATGAATGACAGTAGAGGGGGTAGAGAGAGAAGAGGGGAGGGGAGGGGAGGGGAGGGGGGATAGTAGAGGATAGGAAAGGCAGCAGAATACAACAGACACTAGTATGGCAATATGTAAATCAATGGATGTGTAACTGATGTGATTCTGCAATCTGTATACAGGGTAAAAATGGGAGTTCATAACCCACTTGAATCAAAGTGTGAAATATGATATATCAAGAACTATGTAATGTTTTGAACAACCAACAATAAAAATTCAAAAAAAAAAAAACACTTTTGTTAGGTGTTCCATATCTCATAAAGGCAGTAAAAAGAACTGGAGTAGCAATCCGTAATAAAGCATGGATAAGTCTGGGAAATACTGTAATAAATGAAAGGAGTCAATCACAGAAGTGCATATACTTTGCAATTCTATTTATATAGATTGTCCAAAGAAAGCAAATCTATAATGACAGAAAGTAGATTAGTGGCTGCTTAAGACTGGTAGTGGGAATGGGAGTCCTTGTAAAGGACATGGGCTTACTTTGTGGGGGAATAGTAGTGTTCTAAATAAAATTATGGTGATAGTTGTGCAATCATCACTATGTCCACTAAAAACACTGAACTTTTAAAAAGGGTGAATTTTATGCTAAGTATTACCTCCATATTCATCAACTGATCCACTTAGACTTTGAAGGGATATTTTATCAGGTTCAGTTTTGTAAAATCACACAGTAGTCATTTGGAAAATATTGATTCAGAGGGCTATGCAGACCTTTCGAATATTGGCACATTTGATTATGAAACACAAAAATAAAGTGTACTAACAAGACTACCACTCTCATTTGAAAAGTCTTTAAATATTGGGAAGTTGTCCAGTTCATGATAAAGAATTTAAGGTTTTAAAATTTTTATTTTCCTCATGAAGCTCAAATGTTATCACTGCCAACAAATAATATCAATTGTTTTCCTGGAAAGGATACTTTATTCATTTGAGATACTGTCTGTGAGATACCAATTCTGAATATCTGTGGTTTGTCTGAATTCATTCAAGGAAAAATAGTGTTTTATTTAAAAAACACAGATATTTCTGCTCCTAGTTCAAATGATCACACATATGCTATTGTCTTACTGACATTTTTTTTTTTCTGTAAAGGCAGGGAGTAAATTTTTTTAGGTTTTGTGGACTACATAGGATTTCAGTCATAGTCTTTTTTTTTTCTTTTTTATAGTCCTTTAAAGACATTTTTTTAAAGGGGCAGGAGATGTAGCTTGGGGTTGAGTACATGCCTAGCATGTATAGGGCCCTGGGCTCCATTCCCAGTACTGTAAAAATAAAACAATAAAAACACAAACAACAATGACAACAAGACCACCTTAATTCAAGGGCCAAACAAAAGCAGCTGGCATGGCAGATGTGGCCCCAGGCCATAGCTTCCAATCCTAACTTCTGGACAACTGTCATATTCTTGTATGTAGAGGCACTGCATGTATGCCTCCTATTTTACAACACAAATGTTTAAAAATGTGTAGCTAAGGGCCAATATATACTAAAATTATTTTTGCTGCTTCATTAAGGATATTGTTAAATGAGATGGCCTTTTATCCCCTCCATCTTTGTTAATAGGGATGGTGATGTACAGTGATACATAGTGATATACAGGGATGGTGATATACAGTGATTACCAGTTTAGTTGAAGGCCACTGCTTTGATTCATGCTCAGGTGCTAGAAATTTTACACACTATTGCTTTAGCACATTGGTTGCAAATTTTAACACAGTTAAAGAGATAAATAATGTCTTAGAATTATTCTAAGAATTGGTTTGGCTTCATAAGCCCTCCAAAAAATTCTCAGGGAGTCCTGGTAATCTCAGCTCATACTTTGAAAACTGCTAGTATAGAGACTGACATAGACAGATTAACAAGAGAAAACCATACATATTTAATTTTGTAATTTCTACATAGACATGGGAATCCTCATTAAATAAAAACAATAGTGTGTTTATACATTAATTGAGCAAGAAAGGCAATTTTGGAAGAGTAACTAAATATGTACGTGAAGATAAAGACATGTTTTCTCCTCCTCCTC
>NW_026004279.1:0-2100 GCF_001458135.2 Marmota marmota marmota | reverse complement strand
ACAGGAGGAGAGCTAAGTGGGAACCCTCAGCACCCCATGCTGTGCCCTGGGGAGCAACACTTAAAAGAGGAGGATGGGGTCCAAGCCTTGAGCAGTTGCAGAACCACCTGTGGGAGAGGGCAGGAGAGCAGGGAGGTGGGAAGGACGTTCAGCAGCTCAAGTGTGTTCAGGGACCACGGGACTCACCAGTGGGCAGCCTCCAGGGAGCATTGAGAGTGCAGGGGCCTCTCACAGGGAAAAGCCCCAGGAATGCAGAGCATGTGGGCAGCTGCTCACCATCAGTCCAGCCTTTAACACTCCAGATAGATCCCACTGGACAGGACACCCAGGTGTAGTGAATGTGGAAAGTCTTCAGCAGAAATGCCAATCACATTGCACACCTAAGAGTTCACCCTGGAGACCAGCCTTTCCCATGCAGTGAATGTGGGGAGGGTTTCAGCAAATCCCACACCTGCTCAGCACCACAGGCTCCATGGTGGAGAGAGGCCTGTGAGTGCAGTGAGGTGGGAAACCCCTCAGCCAGCACTGACCTTCATCCAGCAGCAGAGTCCACATGAGAGAAACGTCCAGATGCTTCATATCTGGGAAGTCATTCACCACACCCACCACGTTTTCACAACCCTGGAGAGGACGGGAGCTCACAGGCATTGAGAGAGCAGTGAGTGTGGAGAAGACTCTAACCACTGCTCTGCTCTGACTCAGCTGCACAAACATCACAGCCTGAACAGGCCCTGGGAGGGCAGTGAGTGGACATAGGCCTCAGCCAGTGGGGCCACCTGTTCCACACCAGGACGTCCATGCTGCAGACAGTCCTGAGGTGGGACCTGACTCAACTGTCAAGTTCTGAGAGTCATCTTCGTGGTGGAGCCAGGACTGGCCCTCAGTCCTGCACACAGCACAGTGACCACAGGGAGGAACTGCTTTGATACTCAATGGATGTCTATCACTGGGTTAATGAAAAAGCAATAATAATGATAACTATGATGCACTAACATTAACAAGGAAAAATACATCTCAAAAATCAGGATTCATATTTCCAGAGAAGCCAAAGTTTAATACAGACAACAAGTCCAGGTGGCTCCCTGGGAAGCTGGTTCATGGAGAGGAACTCAGATGCAGGAAATCAGCTCTCAACCTCCCTCTGCACCTGCACCTGAGCTGACCCTGAGCTCCCTGTGTGTTGTGCGCCCCCTGCTGGACCTGGGAACCCAGCAGGAGGTTTGTGTCTGGGATCATACTGAGGTCCCCTCACTGTGTCTCTGGTACAGTAATATGCTGAGGGCCATTGCTAAGTAAGAATGACACATGGCATGACCCAGGTCATTTGCAGTGATATTGCATGTAAGGTGACCTTGCTCAAGGACCAGGGCGGATCCGGGTTTAGGGCAGAATGGGGTTTAGGACAATCCGGGTTTAGGGTGGTTCCAGGTTTAAGATGTACCCTGCTGGGAATAGGGCATATCCTTCTGCCTCAGGCGTGCCTGCTCCTTGAGTTCCCATTGAGTTCTCACGGGATTGAGAGAGTATTTGGGATTTTGCCCAGAACGTGAATTTTGCCGAGAACGTGTGTGTAAAGTGCCAGTGACAGTTCGAGAATAAAGAATTGCTGTTTGAATCTACAAGGCTGTGAGTGGCTCGTGATTTTGTGCCCAACCAGTCTGCGGCATTTGGCGGGCCGTACGGGGAACATCTGAAGAGAAGGTAAATGAAATTGCTCGCCCCTGAGGAAGAGCGAAAAAATGGGTGACCATTTCAAACAACAATGTGTTCTTGTTTTGATTTATTTTGTTTTTATTTCAAGTTGCCTGTCCCTAGAACATTCTCAGGCAAACAGGGGAAAATTGTTGACTCAAGGTTTGAAGTTGTTCACCCCTGAGGAAGAGAAATTGTTAGAAGAAGGAGGCACACCAGTAAGACCAAGAACAGTTGGGACATATGTTGATACAATACAAAAATGTAGCCCATGGCTTTATAAAGACGAATTATTAAGTATATCAATGGGACCATCATGGTATCCTGTAGAAGAATTTTTCTTCAACAAGAAAGAGATGGCTAGTTCTGTTTACTACATTTGTCTAAGATCTTGGTTTTTACAGACAT
>NW_026004278.1:0-2100 GCF_001458135.2 Marmota marmota marmota | reverse complement strand
TATATATATATATATATATATATATAGTGACTCTACTGTTGTGCTAATATTTATACTCAGGTAAAAAGACCTCCATATTTAGCTGGGCATAGTGGTGCATGCCTATAATCCCAGTGGCTCAAGAGGTCAAGGCAGGCGAATGCAAGTTCAAAGCCAGCCTCAGCAACTTAGGGAAGCCAAAAACAACAAGATCCTGCCTCAAAATAAAAAAATAAAAAAAAGGGCTGGGGAAGTGGCTCTGTGTCTAAGTTCCCCGGGTTCAATCACTGATTCCGAAAAAAAAAAAAAAAAAAAAAAACCTCCATAATTGTGCATAAGTAGCAAAGTCTATAGCATTTAAAAATCACTGAATAAGAAAGAGGAAGAATAAAACTTGTATATTCTTGTCAGCTGTGTTTGATCACAGTGTTTCCCTCAGAACTTTCTTTTTATTCAGCATGAAAGAGAATCTAATCTACAATCCTGAAAAAAAAATCCTGTATGCGACTTTATGTGTACAAAATATTGGAAAGTGAATGGAAGGGAATCTGCTTCTTGTTGATGAATTAAGGAGCCAGGGAAATCTGAACTATCCTTTCTCCATCCAGATTGCTATAGGGCTTGGAAAACCATGAGAAAGTCGAAGCAGAAACAAAGGCTTCAACCTACATGGCTGTTAATTATTCATAGAAAGTATGCTTCTTAAAAAAAAAAGCCAACTCAGGGTGCTCATAGTTTTCTGATCCTGGACTTTTGTATTACCAGAGGCAATTTTAGAGTGGAAAAATAGTGCTAAATTCTTGTTTGTCCATCTCATGCCAAATAAAATCCCCTCTTCATCTAAAAAAATTGGGTAAGGGATGGGGAAAAACAACAACAACAACAGCACAGGCATGGTATATTAGACCCTTACTGACTCCCATTTCAAGGTAAAGTTTCATTTCAAATGAGGCCCCAAATTTACATCTGATTCTCACTGTTTTGTGCAGGTGAATTGACATGGTTTGCAGTAGCTTCAAGACAGCAATCCCCTTTCTTCTTCTGCGGTACCCCCAAAGCACTCCTAAATGCTATAGAACTAGAAAAATAGCATTTGATGGTACCACTGCACTACATATAGCAACCATATGGTTTTAATAGCCATACATAGGACAATTATATTTTTAGCAAGTGGATACCCTTTGAGGAGGGAAATATGGGGCAGTTATATTGATATGTTGACTGACACCCCTGGGGGGGATGCAGTTCAGCTTGACATCTGTCATCACTTCCTGGCCTTTATAGTTGAAGAAGCACAGGATTGCTTTCTATAACCATCAAGGACTGCCCCTGCCTCTGACCACCATCCCCCTCCCCCATGATTTCAAAATCTGCTCCCCAAATGGTTTTTTTTTTTCCTTCCAATAACAGAATGGGTGAGTGTATTCTCACAGCAGGTGTCAAGGAAAACATTTTCTGTCTTGATTTTGGTGGATTAAAAATGTCGACTTAACCTGAACTCTCTCTCTCTCTCTTTTTTTATTTTATTCTAAACAACATACATTAACATTTTAAAATAGAATTTAAACAGGTGCCCAGCAGAATGACAAACGTTAAGTGTGAAATTTGAAAGTTAGGAAACTGAACCGCATATGGTCACTTTTTTAAACTTTTTTTTTTTTTTAACATCCGCCTGCACTGGACTGTTAAATGGCTTCATCACTGTCAAGCCTAGCAAGAACTGTAAAACTTGGGAAGGCGGGTAGTCAAAGACAGCATTTAGTGATGGCTGTAATTAGTCATTTAAACAGATTGTCTCGTGATCCAAAACAGGGAATGCAGGGAGATGAGCTGAGAAAATAATTTCCTGAAGGTACTTCAGAGCTAATTGTGGAGAATGAGACTTGTCTCTGTGCAGGGTTCTCTGGATCATATCTCCCTAGAAGGGGATGAAGATGGGAAGCAGCAGTCTCCAGGAATCTATAAAAGTATGACTGAGAGCACATCCCTTTGCTTTTGACAGCAGAATTCCAAAGGTCTTTGTTGGCTCACAAAATTGAACAGATATTAAGTGCTGGAAATTTCCACTTCCTCTAACTACACCTGGTTAGAGTGAGTTAGGACTGCATGAGAGAGATAAAG
>NW_026004277.1:0-2101 GCF_001458135.2 Marmota marmota marmota | reverse complement strand
ACTGTTTTGAAATTTAAAGCATGGTGAATTCGCTGCCATCCTGCCTGCTCAAATACAGGGCATGTTAATATTTGAGGTCCTGTCTCAGGATCCCATCTATCACCTACGGGGGTTGGGGGCCTCCCAGCATATGGAGGTGGTGCTGTTGGTTGGACACTTATGCCCTCTGATGATAGAAAGGTGTTAGTAGCAGTCTCCTGTTGTAACTTTTGCCCTGATGGTTTTTCTGCTCTAAACTTTCTTCCTCTGTTTGACTAGCTCGAGAGACCTTCTCTTTTACTTGAATTTTTTCCTCTGACTAGTTTGAGAGACCTTCTTTTTTACTTGAATTTTTTCCTCTGTCTGACTAGCTTGAGAAACCTTCTCTTTTACTTGAATCAATATGTCTTCTCCTTCCTCTACCATTGTCTGAACTGAAGGCTTTGGACTAAGCAAACAAGATAGGAATGTCCACAATGGCAATGTGCCAACTGGCAGAGTCCCTGGGCTTTCTTTTCTATTCTTTTTAAATCTTCACCATGATGGTTCCATTGTGATATATTTAACAACTCCTCCTTAAAAAGCCATGGGCTACATTTTTGTATTGTATCAACGTATGCTCTGACTGTTCTTGATTTTACTGAGATGCCTCCTTCCTCTAACAATTTACTTAACACTCTTTCAATTTGTTTTTTACTAATTTCTGATCCCATATTTCTACTATAATTATAATACAACCCAACAAGATAATGCCAAACAAAACTGAAACAGAATGAAACAAAATTGGAACAGCAAAAAATCATTATAATAGCCTTTCTATTCTCCTGAAATGTCCATCCGTCCTTTCTCCCTATCTGTTCCTCAGATGTGAGCGTTTTTTCTTCCATCTTACACATCTCCAGGGACAGGCAACTTAAAACAAAAGTGAAACAAAACAAAGGAAGAATCTTAAAATGGCTACCCATTCTCTTGCTCTGCCCTCAGGGGAGAGCAGTTTACCTTATCACTTACCCTCAGTCATTCCCTGTACAGGCCACCGCAGTCTGGCTGGGCACAATTCAGGAGACACTTATCAAGCAGAAAAGAACTTTATTTTTAGCACACACATGCCACACCACACGAGCTCTTCAGGAATTCCCTCAGAGCCCAACTGCCACCACCGCCTTCCCACAAGCCTCTCAATCCCCCCCACTCCTCCTGCTCTTGCGGCCGATTGTCTGGGTCGCATGGGTGGAACCAAAAAACGTCCCCCAATGAGCAGCTCTGTGGTCTGAAAGGGCGGGGAAACAGCCCAATGAGCATCACCACAGAGGAGCCAATCAGCTGGCAGCTAGAAGTTTGCTGGGGCCACTGTGAGCCAATCATTAGCTGGAAGCTGGAAGTTTGCTGGGGCCCCTTTGGCTGTGGCTCTCAACAAGGCCTGCTTCCAGAGTTGGCTTTCCCAGCCCTTAGCCCATAGTTTCATTGGATTGGTAACATTTTTGCAATTAAACTCTAGGACATTCTTATATATTTTGGAAATTAACCTTTTCAACTCTTTCCTCCCACCTGCAGGTTGTTTTCTGCCCTGACATTTGTCTCCTTCTTCAGTATGGGCAGATGTTGTCCATTTTCTATTCTTGCTTTTGTTGTCTGTGCTATTGATGTTGTGTCAAGAAAGGAAGAAAGAAAGAAAGAAAGAAAGAAAGAAAGAAAGAAAGAAAGAAAGAAAGAAAGAAAGAAAGAAAGAAAGAAAGAAAAAGAAAAGATAAAGAAAGAAATCCTTGCCAAGACTAATGTGAATGACTGGACAATGAAGTTTTTTTTTTTTCCTCCAGATTTTTTCTAGGAAGTTTATAGCCAATAGGTCTCACATAGGTCTGCCTTACTGACCTGCACAAGAGATGGTGCCCAGGGTAACCCAGGGTCCATCCCTCCACCAACTGTCTCCAGATGGATCTGAGGTTCTACCTAGATCTACCTTTGCCTACGTGCAAAGGAGCCAGGGAACAGGGTATCCCCAGGTCTATAAAGACTCTGTGAGACCCCCATCAGAACTCAGGTTTGGCCTGGACAACCTGCGCCCACCCGCCAAACCCGCTGGAGCTCAGGACTGCCTCGGCCCACTGGCTGGAACTCAGGC
>NW_026004276.1:0-2101 GCF_001458135.2 Marmota marmota marmota | reverse complement strand
TTTGTATGTGGTGCTGAGGATCGAACCTGGGCTGCACGCATGCCAGGCGAGCGTGCTACCGCTTGAGCCAAATCCCCAGCCCCTCTGTGTCTTTTTTTGACCCTTCATTTTACTGTTTTTCCCCTTCCCATGTGGGGGATTAAACCCAGGGCCTCATGTATGCTAGACAAATACTGTACCAGTGAACTACATCCCCTACACCACCCTGTCTCACTAAGTTGCTGAGGTTGACCTCAAACTTGCTATCTTCCTACCTGAACCTCCTAAATTGCTGGATTACAGGCCTGTAATGAAATGAAAGGCCCAGAACCACCTTTCATTTAAATTAAGCAAATATAGTGTAATTGTAAAGAATTTAAACCTAGGACTTATTAGCCCAAGATATAAACCCTTGTTGGCCACAGAGTCTTGGCCAGTACATTTCTCTAAGCTTCAGTGTCTGTAAACAGAGATAGAAACACAGTCACTGTGGGGCTTTGAACAATACTTGGTCCACAGTAACTACTCAGTCAATGTAGGCTCCTGTTGTAATTATTCACATTGACTCACATGCCCTTGAGTATTTTGACAAGTACAAAGAAGTGACTTGACTAAGGTACAGAGTTAGTAAGTGGAATGAGGACGCATCTTAGAATTCCTGAGGACACACACCATGGCCTCCTATGAGTGTTCTTACCTTATTGACCTGAGTGACCACAGCATCCACAACCTCGCCTTTAAAAGGCCGGAAAACAATGGCCTTGTACTTAACTGGATAAAGAACAAAGCCCCGGCCTGGCTGGATTACACCAGCACCAATGTTGTCGATGGTGGTGACAGCAATTACAAAGCCATACCTACAAGGAAGACAAAAAGAGAAAGGCACTGTATTACAAGAGCCTCTAAAGCCATCTGCAGCAACAGTCACTGAGCCTGAGGGGAGGAGGGGGAAAGTTGTCACCTCTGACCCTCAGAGTTTAATGGCCAAGAGAAAGGATACAGATAAATATTTGTCAGCTCAAATGCTGCTTTCAAAATTTTACAACAAATGTCCAAGAAGAAAGCCGTACTGAGTTAATGGACCTCAATCTTTGTTATGCCTCAGAATCACCTGGGAGGAACTTTTTATATGAAGATTCTCGGGAATTATTATGAAAAATACTCTAAATCAAGGTATCTATACTTGTACAACTGGGGAAATTTTTGTAGAGTCCTTAATTACTGTCCTCGACATATTTCAGGTCATCATTTTCCTTATCTGGTGTGCAAAATGAAACATCAGAAAATAAAGTATACTGGTTTTTATTTTGAGAGTCTCACTAAGTTGCTAAGGCTGGCCTTGAACTTATGATACTCCTGTCTCAGCTTCCAGAGTAGCTGGGATTATAGGTATGTGCCACCATGCCCAGCTCTGTGTCTTTTTTTGACCCTTCATTTTACTGAGAAGTTAAAAAAAAAAAAAAAATGAAGATTCTCCTGAAGGCTCTCAGGCAGTCCTGATTCTATAGGGAAAAAAGCAGCTCAAGAACCAGCATGATCAAGAACTGCCCCAGAAACTGGGTGCAGTGGTGAATGCCTATAATCCCCAGCAGCTTGGAAGGCTGAGGCATGGGTTCAAAGCCAGCCTCAGCAACTCAGTGAGACCATGTCTCTAAATAAAATACAGAAAAGGGCTGGGGATGTTGCTCAGTGTTAAGAGCTGAGCTCTGGTTTCAATCCCTGGTACCAAAATAATAATAATAATATAATAAAATTTAAAGAGGTCTAGGTGTGACTCAGTAGTTAAGCACCCAAGTTAATCCCCAGTACTAAACAAACAAACAAACTGCCCAGCTATGTTGCTCAGTGATAAAAGACCGCTGGAATCAATCCCCAGTATGGCAAAAAGAAAGCAAGAAAAGAAAAACAAACGTGTTAAGAAAATAAATCTTTAAAAATTTTAAAAAGAACAGCCTGCCAGGCATGGTGGAAATCCCAGACACACAGAAGCCTGAGGCAGGAGGATCACAAGTTCATGGCCAGTCTAATCAAATTAAAGAGGCCCTCGGGGTGGATTGCAAGTTCAAAGCCACTTCCCACAACATAGTGAGACCCTGTCTCCAAATTAAAAACCAGTATACTT
>NW_026004275.1:0-2101 GCF_001458135.2 Marmota marmota marmota | reverse complement strand
AACATTTGCTATCAGAGAAAACATTTGGCCTTTGGTTCTTTGGGATTGGCTTATTTTTGTTAGCATGATATTCCCCAGTTCCACCCATTTACAGGCAAATGCCATAATTTCATTCTTCCTTAAGGCTGAGTAATATTCCATGTGCATATATACACATTTTCTTTATCCATTCATCTGTTGAAGGACACCTACATTGGTTCCATAGTTTAGTTGAGGTGAATTAAGCTGTTATAAACATTGATGTGGCTGCATCACTGTAGTATGCTGATTTTAAGTCCTTTGGTTATAAACCTAGGAGTGGGATAGCTAGGTCAAATGGTGGTTCCATTCCAAGTTTTCTGAGGAATCTCCATACTGCTTTCCATAGTGGTTGCACCAATTTGCAGTCCCACCAGCAAAGTATGAGTGAAACTTTTCCCTCACATCCTCACCAGCATTTATTGTTGCGTGTATTCTTGATAATTGCCAATGGCTCTTTCTGTGCCAGGTATTACCCCTTTAGTTGCTGGATCCTGGGGTGATGAGGAGGAATGTTGGGGTAGGCATTGGATTGGGCACACAGGAGAGGGTCTCAGGACAGTTGCTATTGACAAATTATAATAGAAATTCTTCAAAATGTTTACAACAGGTGCGGCATCTCTAACTTCTGAGGGTTTTTTTTAATTGGTTGTTCAAAACATTACAAAGCTCTTGACATATCATATTTCATACATTATATTCAAGTGGGTTATGAACTCCCATTTTTACCCCAAATACAGATTGCAGAATCACATCCGTTACACATCCACATTTTTACATAATGCCATATTAGTAACTATTGTATTCTGCTACCTTTCCTATCCTCTACTATCCCCCTCCCCTTCCCTCCCATCTTCTCTCTCTACCCCATCTACTGTAATTCATTTCTCTCCTTGTTGTTTTTTTCCCATTCCCCTCACAACCTCTTATATGTAATTTTGTATAACAATGAGGGTCTCCTTCCATTTCCATGCAATTTCCCTTTTCTCTCCCTTTCCCTCCCACCTCATGTCTCTGTTTAATGTTAATCTTTTCCTCCTGTTCTTCCTCCCTGCTCTGTTCTTAGTTGCTCTCATTATATTAGAAGACATTTGGCATTTGTTTTTTAGGGATTGGCTAGCTTCACTTAGCATAATCTGTTCTAGTGCCATCCATTTCCCTGCAAATTCCATGATTTTGTCATTTTTTAGTGCTGCGTAATACTCCATTGTGTATAAATGCCACATTTTTTTTATCAATTCATCTATTGAAGGGCATCTGAGCTGGTTCCACTTGTGCTGCTATGAACATCGATGTGACAGTATCCCTGTAGCATGCTCTTTTAAGGTCTTCAGGGAATAGTCCGAGAAGGACAATAGCTGGGTCAAATGGTGGTTCCATTCCCAGCTTTCCCAGGAATCTCCATACTGCTTTCCATAGTGGTTGCACCAATTTGCAGTCCCACCAGCAAAGTATGAGTGAAACTTTTCCCTCACATCCTCACCAGCATTTATTGTTGCGTGTATTCTTGATAATTGCCAATGGCTCTTTCTGTGCCAGGTATTACCCCTTTAGTTGCTGGATCCTGGGGTGATGAGGAGGAATGTTGGGGTAGGCATTGGATTGGGCACACAGGAGAGGGTCTCAGGACAGTTGCTATTGACAAATTATAATAGAAATTCTTCAAAATGTTTACAACAGGTGCGGCATCTCTAACTTCTGAGGGTTTTTTTTAATTGGTTGTTCAAAACATTACAAAGCTCTTGACATATCATATTTCATACATTATATTCAAGTGGGTTATGAACTCCCATTTTTACCCCAAATACAGATTGCAGAATCACATCCGTTACACATCCACATTTTTACATAATGCCATATTAGTAACTATTGTATTCTGCTACCTTTCCTATCCTCTACTATCCCCCTCCCCTTCCCTCCCATCTTCTCTCTCTACCCCATCTACTGTAATTCATTTCTCTCCTTGTTGTTTTTTTCCCATTCCCCTCACAACCTCTTATATGTAATTTTGTATAACAATGAGGGTCTCCTTCCATTTCCATGCAATTTCCCTTTTCTCTCCCTTTCCCTCCCACCTCATGTC
>NW_026004274.1:0-2101 GCF_001458135.2 Marmota marmota marmota | reverse complement strand
AAAAAAAAAAAAAAAACAGAAACAAATGATAACTGTTTAAGGAGTTCGATATGACTAACCTGATTTAAACATTGTACAATGTATATACATATCTGTAATTAATTAAGTAATTAAATGAAATTAAAATATATTTGTTCATACTTTAGACAGGGTTACTTGCATGTTAACAGAAAAGAAGTGAGAGAATGGTTTCCACAGCCTCTGTATCTCTAAGAAGACTGGGTAAATACTTCTTCATTTAGTCAAAAGAGGAAGAATAGTTCTCAGAGTTGGTCTCTTAAGTGACAGCTTAAGAAATGCTCACTGGGGTCTTTCTTTATTAGTGCTGACCTTTATCAAGAATAGTCAGATACTCTGTAGCTGAGCTGCTTAAACTTAAGAAACCCACCTTTTATTTTTTGGTTGTTGATATTTGCTAATCACATTTTTATATTTCAAATATAGTTTTGACACATAAATTCAAAAATTACTATTAGTTTCACCAGTTGGTTTTATTTTCGAGGCCTACAGTCTTCAAGAATTTCATAAAGTTGACCACAGGAAAATGTCTCTTCATGAATGGCTTTTGCTTAATGATTCTGTGACCCCATTGAAGTAAACTAGTGCTTATTAAACAATTTATGGTGATAGATCAGTTTTTATTTTTTTCAATTCTCTTTCTTTTTCCTCCATTTTGTTTACACTTACTGCCACAATTTTGGTTATAACTTAAAAGGAACAAAGTTCACCAGGTATTGACTTATTGTTTCTCCTTTTGAATAATAAATCTCTTCCAAATATTGCATTGGCAGTATATCCTAGATTGAAATGTGACACTTTCATGAATTAGTTCTTTAAATACTGTTTTATACTAAATGTCTTCCCTAAAAAAATAATTCACTCTGTAGATTTCAATAAGAAACTGAAATACAGGTACAACTAGAGGAAGTAAACAAGAGATAAAATGATTAATGGTTGGCAGTGTGCTATTATGCCCAAGATAATCAAATGAAAAACACTTAGAATTAGTAAGAGTTTAGTTAAAGTAAATGGATAGAAAATCAACATTTGCAAATTGATTCCTTTCTTCTATACCAGCAATTAGAAAATAACTGAGAAAAAAACATATACACAATTACAATTATAAAAAATAAACCAACCTAGAAATTAGCTTAATAAGAAATATGCAGAAACCATAAGAAAACTACAAAATTTTACTAAGAGTTGAAAAAGAAAACATGAAAATAAAGAGGCACATCATGTTTATGAGTGAGAAAAATGTAATAAAGTTTGTCCCCAGTTGTCATATCCTAAAAGAATGGCTTAAAGATGTTATCTAAACAAAAAGGAAATTACTTTTAAAAGGAAACTTGGAACATCAGAAAGGAAGAAAAAATGTAGTAAGCAAAAATACTGGTAAGTAGAATTTCTTTCTGCTCTTGAGTCTTCCAAATTATGTTGAATGATGGAAGCAAAAACTATAATGGCATCTGATGTAGTTAAAAAAAACAAATATATTGTAATCAAGAAGAGTAAGGGACAGACATAAAGATAAGAAAAATTTCTATACTTCACCTAAACTGGTAAAATGAAGACACCAGTAGACTATAATGAGTTACACACACATATACAGAGTCATGCACTCCATACCAATGTTACAGTCAAGGATGGACTGCATATATTATTTTGGTTCCATAAGATTAAAATGGGGCTAAAAAATTCTTATTATATAAATGAGGTGATAGCCATCATAATGTTATAGCACAATGCATTACTCACCTGTTTGTGGTGAGGCTGGTATAAATAAACTTCCTGCACTGCCAGGCATATAAGTATAGTACATACAATTATATACCAAACCTAATACTTGATAATGATTATAAATGACTATGTTACTAGTTTATGTGTTTGCTATACTATACTTTTGCTATTTCAGAATATACACCTCCTTTAAAAAAAAAATGCTGGGCACAGTAGCCCACACCTGTAATCCCAGCGGCTCAGGAGGATCATGAGTTCAAAGCCAGCCTCAGCAATTTAGCAAGGTGCTAAGCAACTCCGAGAGACCCTGTCTCTAATAAAATACAAAATAGGGCTGGGGATGTTGCTCAGTGGTCGAGTG
>NW_026004273.1:0-7313 GCF_001458135.2 Marmota marmota marmota | reverse complement strand
ACACAATACCTTAATTTTCTTTATTTTTATGTGGTGCTGAGGATTGAACCCAGTGCCTCACATGTAGTAGGCAAGCACTCTTCCTCAGAACTACAACCCCAGCCCCCTGAGAGAATATTTTCATCATCTGGTAATGATATTATACTGACTAGGATTCTCTGATCACTTTGTGTAGGTTTCTAGATGAGAATTTTTCATGCCTTATCAACAAATTCTCCAATACTAACAGAACTATTATTCTTCTCATTTTTCAGATAAAGAAACCCAGGCTTATAAATGTTAAATAATTGCCAAAGGTGACATAATTATAATTAGTGGATAAATAAGTTCTCATCTACCTTGGCTCCAAAGCTTAACTCTTTTCCCACACCTACTCTCACACCCAGGAACAATTCACAGAATTAACACCAGTGTCTACATCTTCCTTACAATAAGGCTTCTGACTGCCTCTAGCTGTTCCTTTTGTGACTGTATTTTTTCCAAACCAATAGTTAAACCAGGTCAGGCATGGTGGCACATGCCTGTAGACCCAGAGACTCAGGAGACTGAGGCAGGATGATTGCAAGCTAAAGATCAGCCTCAGAAACTTAGACCCTGTCTCAAAATAAAAAATAAAACAGGTAGAGGACATGGCTCAGTGGTTCAATCCTGATGCCAAAAAAAAAAAAGGTAAACCAGGCAGCAGTGACGGTGCATTCCTATAATCCCAACAATTTAAAACGCTGAGGCAGGAAGATTGCAAATTCAAGGCCAGCCTTAGCAATTTAGCAAGGCCCTAAGCAACTCAGTGAGACCCTTTCTCAAAAAATAAAAAGGGCTGGGATGTAGCTCTGTAGTAAAGCACCCCCAGGTTCAACTCCCACTACCAAAAATGTTGAAGCATATGGTCTTAAAATTTAAAACAATTAAACCCCTGAAAAATCTAAGACCTGTGGTTTTGAGGCTTTTATATCTTCCCTGCCTCAGATCTGAGCACCTAAAACAAGCCCTATTCATACTGTTCTTACTTCTCTCTTTTTTGGGGGGTGTGGCAAGGGGCACTGGAATTGAACCCATGGGCACTTTACCACCAAGCCACATCTCCAGACCTTTTTATTTTTTGAGACAGAGTCTTGCTAAATTGCTTAGGGCCTCAATAAATTGCTGAGGCCACCCCTGTAATCCCAGTGGCTTGGGAGGCTGAGATTGATAGGAGAATCCTGAGTTCAAAGCCAGCTCAGCAACTTAACCAGGCCCTGAGCAATTTATGAGACCCTGTCTCAAAATTTAAAAAGTAAAATAAAAGGGTTTGGGATGTGGCTCAATGGTAAAGCACTAAAGCACCAGTGGGTTCAATCCCTGGCAAATAATAATAATAATAATAATAATAATAATAATAGAATTGCTGGGGCTGACCTCAAATTTGCAATCCTCCTGACTCAGCCTCCCAAGTCACTGGGATTATAGGTGTGCATCCTGTGCCTGGTTTAGCTATTCTTTTTAGACCAAGACTGCCTCTTCTTAGTATTTCAGATTCAAATCCATCTCCCAGAGGCTTCCACCCAAAAGCCTCAGAGCCTCTTAGAAACAAAGATCTATCAATTAGTCTTATCATTCTGCAAAATTCCTCTCTCAAAAGATGAAAGAAAAGTTTTTTCTTTTCTTTCTTTTTTTTTCTATTTTAAAATAGAAACCCTTAAGGCATCCCTTGGAAACATCCAACTTTAAACATTCTTGGCCACTACCAGAGAAAAAGAGGAGGAAAAAGAGAAGTTTATTTGTTCTCTTAAGTGAAAGGTTTTGTTTTGTATCTCCTTTCGTAGAGTGGCTCCTTTCTAAAATCATTGCAGTTTCCACTATAAGTCTTTCCAGAGAGAATAAGAGCAACAGCAACAATAAAGCACAAGCTCTAAAGTTCACATGCAGAAACAAGCTGCAAATGCATTCATTCAACACATTTATTGAATGTCTACTGTGTAATATAGTCCAATGCACACTATTCCTCCTACCTTCCATATACCCACATAATCAAGAATACTCAAAATTACCTGTAATCTCAGCTATTTGGGAGGCTGAGGCACGAGTATTCCAAGTTCAAGGCCAGTCTCAGCAATTTAGCAAACCCTCAGTAACTTAGTGAGACCCTATCTCAAAATAAAAAATTTTAAAAGGGCTGGGGATGTGACTCAGTGGTAAAGTACCCCTGGGCTCAATCTCCATTGAGAGGGAGAGAGATGGGGGGGGAAGGAAGGAAGGGGTGAGAGAGAAGGGAAGAGAAGGAGGAAGGAAAGGAAGGGAAGGAGGAAGGAAGGGAAGGAGCAAGAGAGAGAGAGTGGTGGGGGGAGGGAGGAAAGGAGGGGCAGGCAGACAGATTAGAGATGCAGCTCAGTGGGAAAGTGCCCCTGGGTTTAATCCCCAGCACCCAAAAGAGAGACAGAGAATGCTCAAAAGTACTAAGACAAGATTTTCCTGCAAGGAGGGGAAGAGTAAAGAAAAGGATGGTTGTTGAAGAAAATATTAGATAGATATAGGTGCTACAAAGAATAAAAGGTGATGTGATTGAGAGAATATAATAGGGTATTTAGAGTAAATGATCATAAAAGGCCTCCTTGAAGAGGCTAGCTCAGTAGTATAGCCCAGTAGTGGAGTGTTTCCCAAACATGTACAAGGTCCTGGGTTCAATCTCCAGCACCATTTAAAAAAAAAAAAAAAAAAAAGCAGCAGCCTTAGAGGCAAAGTTGGCAGCCTCTTCTATAGAGTCATATAGTAAATATTTTAGGCTTTGCAAGGCACATAAGGTCTCTTGTTACATATTCATTTCTGTTCTTGTTGTTCTTATATTACTACCCTATAAAAATGTAAAAAGCATTCTTAGTTCCCTGGCACTATAAAAACAGGTCTCCAGCAAAATCTGATCTCTGCCTTAGTTTACAAAACCCTGCTTCAGAGAAACTTCTAATCTACTGCAGCTAGAGAGCAAGTGAGCAAGGGGGAAAACAATACAAGATGAGACAGGAGCTTGAGCACAGGGTGGAAATCTTTTAGGCTATTAAGATTTTTGACTTTTTTCCTAAATGAGAAGGGAATCCCCTGGAGAATTTTAAGAAGGGGCAATGACATGACCGGATTTATGCTTTAAAAAGATCACACAGTGTGAAGAACAGACTGTGATGGGGCTCAGAGTAGAAACAGAGATAGTAGATTAGGAAGGTGGTTATTATTATCATCTAGGCAAGAGAAGGCAAGGGTGGTGGGGTAGTGAAGGAAAAAAACTGATCAAAAAGTGAACACCTTTAGTGAAAGCTGTATTTACCACTAAGGAACAAGATCATGGAAAGATTCTTGAAATATTACTTTAAAATCCAAATAGTGGTAAAAAGAACTGAGGCTGAACTATACATAGCATAAGTTTGATTCACAGGAAAATCTTGATTAGCTGAATTTTTAGCAATATTTTGACATGTTTGATTTATAGATATTTGACTTTCAGGAGGAGGATTTTTTACCCTCTCACTTTCTAGTGAAATGATTCTCTCCCTTCAATGGAAGGAAATGGTAATTTCCCTCCTTTCACCTAATGCAGGATAAAACATATTCAAAATGTATTCCTCTCATTTCAGAGTGTGCTACAGTCAAACAAAATATAACTGTTTGCCTTTTAAAATCTGAGAAACTTCTAACTTCCCTTGGCAACACCTTTCTCTCAAAAGTTTTCAGCATGAGGAAGTTATAAACTTAGGTCTCAAACCATCTAAACTCATTTTGTTTTGTCTTTAATCAAAATATTGCCAAGAATTTTTGAAAGTTCATCAAGTACCTTTAATTTGGGCACTTTTTAATATATTTGTTAAGACTTTAAAAGTTTGAAAAAAGAAACAAAAAACACACAAAGAAGTTGCAATGATGCAAACCTTCAGGGGTAGGAAGAGTAAATCGAGAGTTTCATAAGTTGAGTCCTTTAGAAACACTCTGAGACCAAGATTTGCATTGCAGGTGATTTACTGGGGAAGGCTAAATTAATCAGGAAGACTTGATTAGTAAAAGAAAGATACCCTAATGTGGTTGCAAATGAGTCCTCAGTTGATCCTGTGATAAGTTCTGGAACTAGAATGTTTTCAAACCTCAGATCTGTTTTCAAACGAGGTAAGGTCTTTGTACCCTGCAACATCTAGTCACTGGCTGATGGACTGGGAGCAAAACCTCAGGTGAGGCAATACTCTACATACTAAGGTAATGCCAGGATGGGGAAAAACAAAAACAAAAACAGAGGGGGAAATGTTGAGGGTGTAACTCAGTGGTAGAGGCATGTTTAGCATGCACAAGGTATTGGGTTCAATCTCAGCATTAAAAAAAAAAGTTTCATGCATTAACATCTAAAGTTCCAGCAACTGAGGGATAGGTACATCAGCCAGAAGAGGTGAGAACTGGGAACACCACAGTATCTGCTATGGAGGATTACTCAGGTATTCTCATAGCCAGTTTTTACTGTTTAATGTTTATCATGATAAGAGCATTTTACCGACATGTATTTTTGTTAAAATACTACAGTATTTTGTACAAATATGCTAATCACCATGCTAATTAATACTAAACACTAATTTATGGATCTGTGCCATAGTGTTTGACTTTCATTCAAGAGGCCCTGGGCAGTACAATCTTCAGTACTGCAAAACAAACATTTTCACCATGGAATATATTATTTTACTGTGGGTACATAGTATTTTCTTATTAAAAGTAGAGTTTTCATGTTCAAATATTTGGAAACATATTTCTTTTAAATACTGCTAGAAAAGTGACTAATAACATACAAAGAAGTTCCAGTCTCTATCCAGGTGGTGATTAAACTTGAGTCTTTTTTTTTTTTTTTTTTAAAGAGAGCCAGTCTCACTATGTTGCCCAGACTGGCCTTGAACTCTTGGGCTCAAGTGATCCTCCTGCCTCAGTCTCCTGAGTAACTAACTAGGATACAAGCATTTGTCACCAAAAGCAGCAATGCTTTTTTTTTTTTGGGGGGGGTACTGGGGATTGAACTCAGGGGTGCTTTCCCACTTAGCCACATTCCCAGCCCTTCTATTTTTAATCTAGAGACAGGGTCTTGCTAAGTTGCTCAAGGCCTTGCTAAATTGCTGAAGCTGGCTTTGAACTCATGATCCTCCCGCCTCAACCTCCCAAACTGCTAGGATTACAGGCATGTGCCACTGTGCCTGGCCCTTATCACTTTGGAAGAGCACTGGCAAATATTTGGTAGAATGTTCCTCAATTTTGGTTTATTTGATGTCTCCTCCTGATCAAATTCACATCATTTTTGGCAATAACACCACAGAAGTAATGTATCGTTTTTATTTTATTACATCAGAAGAAACATGATATAGATTTGTACCACTGTGGTGATTTAACTTTAATCACTTGATTAAGATAGTGTCTGCCAGACCCAGCTATGCAGGAGGCAGGAGATTGCACATTCAAGGACAGTCTCAGTAACTTAGTTAAGCCCTAAGCAATTTAGGAAGACACTGTCTCAAAATAAAAAGGGCTGAGGATATAGCTCAGTGGCAAAGTGCCCTGGGGCTTAATCCCCAGTATCACCACCACCATAATAATAATAATAATAATAATAATAATAATAATAATAATGTGTGTATATAGCATCTGCCAGATTTCTGCATCATAAAACAGTTATTTTTTGCATCTTAGAAATCTTGGGGGAGCTACATGATTACTACATAAATACTGTTTCTTAACATTCACCCACTAATTTTAGCATCCTTTAATGATTCTTACTTGTATCATTATTCCTGTGGTGTTTACAAATGTTGCTTTTCTATTATTATCAACCCTTCTATATTAGTTGGATCACTATTATAAAGATGAATTTTTCCTTCTTCCCTGACTTATCATTCTTGTCAGTATAGACCCATGGATTCATACCTATTCTATATCTTATAATCCATTACTATTATCATTTATTTTGTTACTCAAAATGTCCCTGATTTGCACCAGGCCCAGAGGCACACTCCTGCAATCCAGTGACTTAGGAGGCTGAGACAGGAGAACCACAAGATCAAGACCAGCCTCAGCAATTTATCAAGATCTTGTCTCAAAAAAATATAATAATAAATTAAAAGGACCAGGGATGCAGATCAGTGGTAAAGCACCCCTGGGCTCAATTTCCAATATCAAAAACAAACAAAACCCATTATCCCTGATTTGGCCATTGGAGTCCCTAATAAATTGGCTATTAGTCCTTTCAATGTAGCCCCATTGTTCTTTTTTATTTATTTATTTATTTTTATTTTTTTAGTTGTAGTTGGACACAATAACTTTATTCCATTCATTTATTTTTATGTGGTGCTGAGGATTGAACCCAGAACCCTGCCCGCGTGCTAGGCAAGCGCTCTACTGATGAGCCATAATCCCAACCACCACCACCCTCCCACCCATTGATCTTTGAACAGTTTCCTTTCTGGATTCAAAGATGTTCCAGGTTTACTTTTCCTGCCACAATCTGAAAATCAGCAGTTCTTCCAAAGAGCCCTGTTTCCCTCTATTGGAGATAGTACTAATTGTATTCATTGGTTCTGAATGCCTTAAACCTTTCATAAGAATTAGAAAGTATATGTATACACAAATATGTGTGCATCTATATATCTTATCTGTATCTATAAACTCACAAGCTTGTACTGTAATACTTCCAATTCCTATCAACACCACAGGGTTCATTCTAGCCTTAGAAATCAATCAATCTCAATACCTATCTATCTCTCTATGTGCCCCCACCCCCACCTACAATATTCCCAGCCCTCTCTCTCTCTTTTTTTAATTCACCAAATATTTATTGAACACCCTCCATGGGCCAGGCTCTGTACTAGGCATTAGGGATACAGTAGCAAACAAAACAGATATATGTCTCATTCCTGCCTTCATGAAGTTTAGATTCTAAAAGGCAAATTCATGGATTATTTCTTTTTTTCTCTAAAATTGTTAAATTTATGCTTTCAACTGCTACACCAGAATTTAAATAGGTCACATAAGATTTTAAGCAGGCAAGTAACTTACCACAATTTCAGCTGTAGGGTCCCAGATTAGACATTACACCATCATAAAAGCCTAAAATTTCCAGGACTGGGATTGTGGCTCAGTGGTAGAGTGCTCACCTAGCATGCATGAGGCACTGGGTTCGATCCTCAGCACCACACAGAAATAAAATAAAGATATTGGGCTGGGGATGTGGCTCAAGTGGTAGCACGCTCGCCTAGCATGCATGTGGCTCGGGTTCAATCCTCAGCACCACATACAAACAAAGATGTTATGTCCGCTGAAAACTAAAAAATAAA
>NW_026004272.1:0-2101 GCF_001458135.2 Marmota marmota marmota | reverse complement strand
AAATATTTATTTTTAGTTGTAGTTGGACACAATACCTTTATTTTTATTTATTATTATTTTTTTTATGTAATGCTGAAGATCGAATCCAGGGCCTCGCACTTGCTAGGCGAGCACCCCACTACTGAGCCACAACCCAGTTTTCCTGATTTCTTTCTCAGCAGAATCACTATTAGAATATATGGAAGCTATTGGGTTTTTTTTTTCTTATTGATTTAATATAAAATACGTGATTTGTTCCTCTGCTTTTAAAGTTCTATTGTTCTGAAGGATAACATGTCCTTAAATTATTGGATTAGAGAAAGCCAGGGAAGCTATTGATTTATGAATGGTGATCTTGTGGGGGAAAAGGTACACTCATACATTGTTGGAGGCACTGCAAATTAGTAGAACCACTCTGGAAAGCAATACGGGGATTCCTAAAAAAACTAGGAATGAAACCACCATATGACCCAGCTATCCCACTCCTTGGTATCTATCCAAGAGAACTAAAATCAGCATACTATAGTGATACAGCCACATCAATGTTTACAGCAGCACAACTTATAATAGCCAAATTATGGAACCAGTGCAGATGCTCATCAACAGGTGAATGGACTAAGAAAATGTAGCATATACACAATAGAGTTTTACTCAGCCATAAAGAAGAATGAATTTATGGCATTTTCCAGTAAATGGATGGACTGGAGAGCATGATGCTAAGTGAAATAAGTCAGACTCAGAAAATGAAGGGTCAAATATTTTCTCTCATATGCAAAAGCTAGAGCAACAGAAGGGGAAAAGTTGAGGGAGGGTCAGATATAAATATGTAAGGAAGATGAGTGGAGTAAAAAAGAGATTGAGGGAGGAAAAGAAGGGACAGGAAAAGGAAAGAAATGTGAGGTGAATTTGACAACATTATACAGTGAGCATGTATAAATATACCACAGTGAATTCCACCTTTATGTACATCTATAAAGCACCAATTAAAAATAAGTAGATAATCAAATGGAAGCAAGACTAGTAGAATGCAGTAAGAGGAGTCGGGTGGTGGGGGGGAGAAAGGAGGGAAGGAAGAGGCACCAGGGACTGAATTAAATTCCAGGCATGTATGATTATGTCAAAATAAACCCAACTATCATGCACAATTATAATGCACTAATAAAAGCATTTTTTAAAAGAGTATTTAAATAATAAATAATTCCAAAAATGTGTAGAGTATATGAACTAACAAGCCCCCCACCCCCAAACATCACAAAGGTGTATGCCCTATTAGCTTGGTAAAGGTTTAGGAGACTGGTTATACTCAATGTTGATATAGGTGTGGCCAGCAGAGCATATTCACATCCTTGGAAGGAATGTAAGTTACTATCAAATGTATCAAGCAAAATTACCACAATCTTCTCCTCCTCTTCCTCTTCTTCCTTCTTCTTCTTCTTCTTCTTCTTTTTCTTTTCTTTTTTTTTTTTCTGGTAGGGACCAGGTCTTGCTAAATTGCTCAGACTGGCTAGTAGCTGGGACTATAGGCACATGCCACTGTGTCTGGTTTACCATAATCATTTTTTTGGAGGTAAATTTGGAGATTATCTATTAACATTTTAAATATTCTTTCCCATTTACCTAATAAGTCCACTTCAAGGAATTTCTCCCACAGAGAATGTCCTCCCCAAACATGCACGCACAAACACACACACACACACACACACACACAAGATAATTCACTTTAACACTGTTCGTAATGCCAAAAATTGGAAATGACCCCAGTTGTAAAACTGGAAGTATGTCGGCTAAAGAAAATGGGCTATGCCCACATACGTTTTTTAAAAATAATAAAGTAAATCTCTATGGGAAGTTATCTAAAGTGTATTTAGTGGGGGAAAAGTTCATTAAGCATATATTAACCTAGCCAGGTTCGGTGGTGCACGCCTGTAATCCCAGCCTCTCAGGAGGCTGAGGCAAGAGGATGGTGAGTTCAAAGCCAGCCTCAGTAACTTAGTGAGGCCCTTAGCAACTCAGTGAGACCCTGTCTCTAAATAAAATACAAAAAAGGAATGCAGATGTGGCTCAGTGGTTAAGCACCCGGGTTCAATCCCTGGTACCAAAAAAAAAAAAAAAAAAAAAAAAA
>NW_026004271.1:0-2101 GCF_001458135.2 Marmota marmota marmota | reverse complement strand
ATCTCTTATGATTTTGCACATTCGGCGTCCTGTAGCTTTCTAGGATTTGGGATTCTGTCTCATTCTTCAAGTCTGGGAAGTTTTCTTGTATTATTTCATTGAATAGATTGCTCATTCCTTTGGTTTGGACCTCTATACCTTCCTGTATCCCAAGGACTCTTAATTTTGGTCTCTTTATGTTATCCCATATTTCTTGGATGTTCTGCTCATGGTTTCTTAACAGTCTCGCTGAGCTGTCTATGTTCTTTTCAAGTTGAAATACTTTGTCTTCATTGTCTGATGTTCTGTATTCTAAGTGTTCTACTCTGCTGGTAGTATTCTCATTTGAGTTTTTAATTTGGTTTATTGCTTCCTGCATTTCTAGGATTTCTGTTTGTTTGTTTTTTATAACCTCTATCTCCCTGTATAGTTGATCTTTTGCTTCTTGGATTTGTTTTTGTAATTCATTGTTGAAGTGATCTTTCATTGTCTGATTTTGCTGTCTAATGTCTTTCTTGAGACTCCAGATCATCTGAAGCATGTATATCCTGAATTCTTTATCTGACATTCCATCTTCTGGAGATATTACCTCTTCTAAAGTTGAGTTGACCTGCATTGCTTGTGGTCCTTTCTTTCCTTGTCTTTTCTTACTGCTCGCGTTTCTTTCTGCTTGGTGAAACTGTTGTGTTATTGAATTTTTCCCCTATATATTTATATTGCTCTTGTATAGTTGCACAGTCTCCCTTTTGTGGAGAAAGACAATGTTAACAGTTCTCAATATCAATAGTACATCATCTAAGCACACGTTTTCCTTATTACTACATTTATAGCTAGACTCTATGTCTACAAATGTTGGTTACAATTATCGTTTACAAATATAGTCATTAGTTTCGTGAAAGGCATACCATTTCTTGTAGCTTGAAGAAAACTGGGTTTCAGGTGTAGGTTGTTATGTTTATGGTGAAAGGAGTGAGGGTACGGGGTTAATCTAACTTAGTAACTTTGGAGAGCTCTAACCAATAGATGGGTAATTTATGGAAGAATGTATAGATTCAAATTCCTATCTGTATTTATAAGATTACCCTACTTATGAATAGTAAAATTTAGGGGGTTTCAAGTGGGATAGAGGGAGTAAGAGGGAGGAAAACAGATAACAAGGAAAGGGAGAGAAAAAAGAGAGTGGGGAAAAAGAAAATACGAGAAAAAAGAAAAGGAATAAAAAGGGGGAAGGGAGGTGGGGCATATGCAATTCCTCTATAGTATATTATTCTGGTGATTCAGTTGTTAAAGACCTTTTTCGTGTACAATTTTTGGTTTCACATATGTTGATGTTGCGAAGACCCGAGGGGGAAGGGTAGAGGAGACTGGGTGAATGGCTGAAAAGAGAGAGAGAAGAGAGAAAAAGAAAGAAAAAAAGGGAAAAAAATGTCTCTCAGAACTCTGTTTTCATTTCTTCCAGTTGGTAGCGTTGTCTATTCCCAGCTTGAGTCTCTGGGTTCAGGATGGTGGTGGTAGTCAGTGTGAGAGGACTTGAGCTTCCACCTGTGGCCTCTCTACTCTTATTCTCTGAGATGTAAACCAGGTGCCTGATCCACTGCAGAACCGCACTTGTAGCCACGCCAGTCAACTGGTTGGTGGGTTTTAAGGGTTGGTGGGATTTTCCAAGATGAGTTCCATCAGTTTTTCTCATAAGGTATTTGATGAGGTAGGGGTGTTGGGGAAACCTTATGTTTGTCAAGAGCTCAGTCAGGTGACCGCATGGGCGGGCGGCAGGGCCCCTCCTCCAGTTGGAGTGGTCTGTGTACCTCACTGGCGGGAGGCTGGGCTCCTCCAACTGGGGAGGTCTGTCTACCGCTCAGGCGAGTCGCTAGGCCTGTTCTCCAGGTCGCAGGTCTGCCTACCGTGCAGGCGCAGGCAGCGGCTTGGCCCCTCCTCCAATTGGGGTGCTCTGTCTACCATGCAGGCAGGCCGCTGGGCCCCTTCTCTGGGACACGCAGCCTGCCTACTTTGCAGGCAGCCACTGGGCCCCTCCTCCAATAGGGGTGATCTGTCTACCACGCCAGCGGGCCGCTGGGCCTGTTCTCCAGGTCGCAGGTTTGCCTACCGTGCAGGCGCGGGCTGC
>NW_026004270.1:0-2101 GCF_001458135.2 Marmota marmota marmota | reverse complement strand
TTTTTTTAGTTCTAGGTATTGAACCCAAGGGGACTTTACCAAAGAGCTGGATCCAGAGCCCTTTTCATTTATTTATTTATTTTGGGGTAGTACCAGAGATTGAACTCAGGGGCACTTGACCACTGAGCCACATCCCCAGCCCTTTTTTTATATTTTATTTAGAGACAGGGTCTCATTGAGTTGCTTAGCACCTTGCTTTTTGCTGAGCCTGGCTTTGAAATCATGTTCCTCCTGCCTCAGCCTTCTGAGCCACTGGGATTATAGGCATGTGCCACCGTGCCTGGACCTTTTTATTGCTTGAAAGACAGTCTTACTGAATTGCTGAGGTTAGTTTTGAACTGACTATCCACTTGCCTCAGCCTCTCAAATCACTGGGATTACAGGTGTGCACCTGAGGTTTATCCTCCTATTTTTTATTGAACATTTCCAATGATTTTTTTCATAGGATTCCAGAAGCTGACTCCTGTCCATTCAGAGTCAAGGTCCACTACTTTGTACCTATGAAATTAATATAAAGCAGATGGCTTATGTCTTTGTTCCATGTTCAGATTTGCTGTCTTTACATGTCAGACCAGGGACAATGCCAATTTGTATTACTATTACTATTACTCTAATAATTGGATCTGTTATAGGTATCTTTTACTGGACTGAGATTTCTGTTAAACAAGGTTTGTTGGATCTGTCTCCTATTAACTTCTCACTGCATACATACATAACTCTCTCCTATTAACTTCTTACAGCATACATACATACATATGTCACATTGTCATAACTACAGGGTTTTAAACTTTCCATTTACACAATATGATATAGAATAGATAAGTGTCCAAGTCCTCAAAATAGGCTGCATATATTTAAACTTGAGCTCCAGGGAATGAATATCAGAAAAATGGTGGAATTGGATTCTCCAGATCTGAACCCCTGCAGAAACATCCATTTGAAAAACTATTCAGACTCAAAAATTCCCTCATAGGAGCTACAGCAATAGGATGTAGCACAGAAATGGGAAGAGGCATATTGAAAAGTTTAGAAGGACAGTTTTACATTACCCATATCACCCCCTTCCCTTCCACAGATAGCACACTGTGGTGAGAGCTACATCCCCTTTGGCAAGAGGAAAGAGATGCACCCTAACATTGGACATGTCCCAACAAAATCTCCAGGATCCCAGCCTCCTGATGTTACCTGCTGACTGGGCCTCCAGGAACATCCTGGTGTTAAGCCCCATATATACTTGATAGACTTGGTCTTCGTGCCAATCCCTGCCAGGCTGATCTCAGTGGCTTCAGGCGCTAGACTACCTCAGCACTGATCTGGCCATCACAACCCCAGGCTTTAAGCCTGCTCCAGCACCAGACTGACCTCTGCAGCCTTAGTTATCAAGCCAGCACCTGTGGATCTAGATTCCATGCTTTTCCCTGCAGATACAAGTTCTAGGCTCACCCCACACTGGGAAATCCCAGCAACACTAAGTTCCAGTCCCATAGCTGAGGAATGAACTTCCTAGCACGTAAATCACTAAGCAAGACACTATAGTCCTAGGGTTCAGGCTAACCTAATAATCTGTATCTAGGCATGCCTTACCAGTAGGCTGAACTTAACAGCTCCAGGCAAACCCCAGTCCCATGAGATTCAGGATTCAAGCTCAAACTTGTGTTACCAGGGGACATTAAAAATTTTTAACACAGAATGGGTGGAGTATTTTTTATGTGATCAAAGTTAAATTTTTAGACGTGATATAGCTCAGTTGGTAGAGTGCTTGCCTCACATGCACAAGTGCCACGACCCCTCGCCAGCAAGGGAAAACACGACACAGGATTCTTCTTTCAGCAGTTTATTCAGGCCTTGATTCATGTATCATCTTCTAGTGACCCGTCGCCGAGCGCCCAAGCACAGCCTAATAAAGCCTCCAGCATACCAATCTTAAGCTGCCACGTGGACCTTTCTCATAGGGTGGTAAGGGATTGCGTGCCAATTCTCCATATTAGGAGTTGTTTATCACAGGCCACAGTGGAAGCCGGCGCCATCTTCTAATGGTGGCCACAGTCTAATTAGAACGGCTCACCACAGTTCCCCCTTCTGTTTTATAAAACAATGCAGG
>NW_026004269.1:0-2101 GCF_001458135.2 Marmota marmota marmota | reverse complement strand
CATAGAGATTGCACTGAGAACTAACTGAGTGAGTCAAGTTTCATGCAGCTAGTACAAACCGCATTTGAGTTAGAGTTCCAAATGCATGTATCCCTATAGGGGAAAATGAAGTGAAACCAAAAATTTCAAAGTGTTCCTGCCAACGAACTATTCAACCTAGAAGATCTAAATTTGGGCAGCCAAATACAACCGGTCTACTTATCTTTCCTGTCGAGTCACAACAAGTTAGGGTGAAAAAATATTTGCTGAGATTCCAGGAAACTCAAAGTTCTGTGGAATCACTGCAAATGCTTTCAAATGAAAGTTTCTTTCCCTTGCCTCTGCTTAGGGTTACTTCAACAGAAAACAAAGCATAGAGATCACACTGAGAACTAGTTGAGTGAGTTTCAGTTTCAAGCAGCTAGCATAAACCGTGTTTGATGTATAATTCCAAATGCATCTATCCCTATAAGGAAACGTGAAGTGAAACCTAAAAATTCAAAAGTGTTCCTGCAAACGAACTTTTCAACCTAGAAGAATGAAATTTGGGTAGCTAAGTGCAACTGGTATACTCATCTTTCCTGACAAGTATCATCAAGATGAGGTGAGTAAATATTTGCAGAGATTCCAGTTAACTTGGAGCTCTGTTGAAGCTCTGTAAATGCTTTCTAAGGAAAGCTTATGTCCCTTGCCTCCACTTACAACCACTTCACCAGGGAACAAAACACAGAGAGCACACCAGGAACTAATTGAGTGAGTCAAGCTTCAAGCAGCTAGCACAAACAGTGTTTGATTTAGTGTTCCAAATGCATGTATTCCTATAGGTTAAAATGAAGAGAAACCCCAAAAATTCAATGTCTCCCTGAAAGCAAATGCTTCAACGTAGAAGAACGAAATTTTGGCAGCCAAATGCAAGTGGTATGCTCATCTTTCTTACCTAGTATCAACAAGATCAAGTGAAAAAATATTCGCAGAAATTCCAGTAAACTTGGGAGTTTTGTGGAAGCTCTGCAAACACTTATATAAGAAAGTGTATTTTCCTTGCCTCTGCTTGGGGATACTTCAGCAGGGGACAATGCATAAAGAGCCACTGAGAACTAATTGAGTGTGCCACATTTCAAACAGGTATCACAAACTGTGTTTGATTTAGCATTCCAAATGCATGTATTCATATAGGGAAAAAAGAAGTTAAACCTAAAAATTCAAAGTGTTCCTGCAAATGAACTCTTCAACATAAGATTACAAAATTTGGGCTGCCAAGTGCAACTCATATACTCATTTTTGCTGCCAAGTATCAACAAGATCAGGTGAAAAAATATTTGCTGAGTGTCCAGTAAACTCTGAGTTCTGTGGATGCTCTGCAAACACTTTCAAATGAAAGTTTATTTTTCTTTGCTCTGCTTAGGGGTACATAAACTGGTAACAAAGCATAGAGAGCACAATGAGAATTCATTCAGTGAGTCAAGTTTCAAGCAGCTAGCACAATTCGTGTTTGATTTAGATTTCCAAATGCATGTATCCCTATAGGGGAAAATGTAATAAAACCTAACTATTCAAAGTCATCCTGCAAAGGAATGATTCAACCTAGCAGAACAAAATTTGTGCAGCCAAGAGTAACTGGTATACACATTTTTTCTGTCGTGACCCCTCGCCAGCAAGGGAAAACACGACACAGGATTCTTCTTTCAGCAGTTTATTCAGGACTTGAGTCATGTATCATCTTCTAGCGCCCGCGCCCGCCACGCCCAAGCACAGCTTAATAAAGCCCCCCGCATCCCAATCCCAAGCTGCCATGTTGATCTCTCTCATAGGGTGGTAAAGGATTGCGCCAACTCTCCATAAAAGGATTTGTTTATCACAGGCCACAGTGGAAGCCGGTGCCATCTTCTAATGGCGGCCATGGTCTATAAGAATGGCTTACCACAGTTCCCCCTTCTATTTTATATAACAATGCAGGTGAAAGTAGAGGTCCTATCCCACTGTGCAGAAGTGGCTGCAATGTATGGTTCAGTACTAAGGAGGCACCTTCCCCAGACCTGGTCCCATATCAGCCGATGCCTTTTTTCGTAGGGCAGGGCGTGGACGTCAAACCCACATGCAATACGACATGCTTTCCTTGAGG
>NW_026004268.1:0-2101 GCF_001458135.2 Marmota marmota marmota | reverse complement strand
CGCAAAGACTAACCATATCCCTTGAACCAATGCTAGTCCTAATTCTGTCCCTAACCCTAAACCTAACTCTAACCTGAACGATGATCCTTACCCTAAAACAAACTCTAGCTATAAACCTTATCCTAATCCAAAACCTAACCCTAAACTAGACTGATCCATAATGCTAACCCTAAAACTAGCCATAACCATAACCCTTGGTCTTACATTACCCATAGCCCTAACGCTAGCCATAAACCTCACACAAAACCTAGCCATTATCCTAGCCCTAAACCTAGTCCTAATCGTAACCCTAACAGTAACCCTAGACCTAACCAAAACTCTAAGCCTCGCCCTAGCCCTAAAGCTAGCTAAAATGCTATGCTAACATTATCCTAAAATTAACCCTAACACTAACCCTAGGCCTAACCCTAACTCTAGCCCTTACCCTAACCTTACCCCTAGCTCTAATCATAGCTCTAACCCTATCCATTACCCTAAAGATAAGCCTAACATAAATGCTAACCCTAGGCCTAACGCTAACACTATCCCTAATACTAACCTTTTCCATTACTGTAAACCTAAGCTGAACCCTAAACCTAACCCTATTCATTACCCTAACCCTAACCTAACACTAACACTAATTCAAGCCTTAACCCTAAACCTTAACCTAAACCAAACCATACCCAGACCCTGACCCTAAGAAATACACCTAGCTCTAAACCTGACCCTTATTCTAAACCTAACCCTTACACTAGGCCTAACCACAACATAACCGTAGAACTTACCCTAGCCACAAACCTAGACCTGACATTAGCCCTAGTCCTAATACTAGCCCTAAACTTAACACAAACCCTAGCCCTCATCCTTTCCCTAAACCTAGCCTTAATCCTAACCCAAACCCTAACCCTAGCCTATCCTTAATTTTAACCCTTGCCCTATCCCTGAATCTAGCTATAACCCCATCCTTTCCCCTAACTTAACCCTAATCCTTACCCTAACACTAACCCTAACGCTAATCCTATCTCTACTTTAGCCCTAACTCTATCCCTACCAATAACCCTATGCCTAAAACTAACTCTAACTCTCGCCTTAGCCCTATTTCTAGTTCTAACCCTATCAGTTACCATAACCCTAACACAAGCCCTAACCTTAGCCCTAATCCTAGCCCTATACCTATTCCAAGATCTAACCATAACTCTAAATCTAACCCTAATCCTAAGCTGAAACCTCACACTACTACTGGACCTAACACTATCACTAAACCTAAAACTAGCCCTAACCCTAGCCTTACCCCTAAAACAAAAGAGAGCCACTGTGTTAACCATAAGCCTTAACCTAAAACAAACCCTAACTCTACAACTAGACATAAACTCCTTGCTGTAATTTGAGTCCTAGACCTAAAACTAACCCTGACCCTGACAATTATCCTAACACTAACCCTAGCTCTAAATATTGCACTAACACTAAAGATAATGCTAAACTAGAACTAGACCAAGAACTTACCCTAAAACTAACCCTAATCATAACCCTAATTCTTACATTAGCCATAGCCCTAATCCTAGGCCTAAACCTAAGAGAAAAAACTAGCCCTAATCTGAGTCCTAAACCTAGATGTAACCCTAACCCTAAACCTAGCCCTAGCCCTAACCCCAGCTCTAACTCTATCACTTACCCAAAGCCAAACCCTAACCTTAGTCCTAATCCTAATTCTTAGCCTAACCCAAACCCTAACCCTATTACTAGTCCTAACCCTATCCCTCATTCTAGCTCTAACCCTAACCACAAAACTAAGTCTAACAGAAACCCTCTGTATAAACATGAGCCTAACCCTAAACTGCACCCTAAAACTAGCCCTACCAGCAAACTTATACCTAAACCTAAACCTAACACTAGCCCTAGACCTAAACCTAATCCTAAATCTAGCCATAACTCTAGACCTAAACCTAAAAAAACAAAACTTAGCCCCACCCCTAACCATAACCCTTAACCTAAAGCAAACACTAATCATACCTCTAGACCTAAACCTAGTTCTAATTCTGTTTCACCCTAACCCTTACTCTAAACTGAAACTGCCCATACATAAACACTAAACCTAGCTCTAAACCTGAGCCTAATCCCAAGA
>NW_026004267.1:0-2101 GCF_001458135.2 Marmota marmota marmota | reverse complement strand
TACTTTCCCATACTCTGTTATTACCTGAAATCTCTATATATTTTATGTCTGTGATTTATTACTGTAAGACTGAGAACATCTTTTTCATTGTCTGTACTATTTCTTGTTTCCCTTCCACTTTAATAGGCCACGATTGCTGCTAGTCGGCAAGCCAGCTCCCCAAACACCATCTATCTCCTAAATTGTTCTAACACTGTTATTCTCCCTATTCACACACCATTTTATTTAGTGTCCACAGAGGAGTACACACGGTTTTTCAAAAAAGACCTCTCCCCATTACTTCCATGTTTTAAATCTTTCTACAGCTTCCTATTACCCTTTACAAAAAGCTCAAAAGCCTAATTACAGCCACCAAGGCCCTGCAAGATGAGGTTCCTCCCACTTGTCTAGCCCCCTTTGCCAAATGTCAGCAAAACAAGCCTTCTTTTGATTCTTCAAATAAATCAAGTTCCTTCCCTCCTCAGGACCTTTAGACATAAAATTCTCCTGGCCTTCAACACTCTCCCACATCCATACCTGGCAAACTTCTATAGGCTCTAATTTAAATGTCACCTCTTTGATTTCTATCCCCCATCCCTTATTCTGAGAGTATCCTGTACTTTGCAGTAAAGCAATTATGACACCATTCACTAAATGGTGTTTAACATCTACTGTTTAACATCTACTGCTTTGATGGCTATAATTTCCATAAACATAGTGATCATGACTTTGCTGGGCCTCCAAGGCTAAGAATGTGTGATATGTCAACAACAGTTAACACTCTTAAATATTATGTTCAGGCACTGTTCAAGCAGTTGCACACATCAACTCAATTTGTCCTTCATACACACTATCAGGCAGGTATATTATAATACCTAGTTTATAGATAAAGAAACCATAGCAGAAAGATGCCAGGTCACTTGCCCATGGGCACAGTAAGTAATGGAGCTAGAATCTGACCCAAACAACAGAGCACATTGTAACCACTACCATCTGTCCCTCAACATATTGATACCCCAGGATTTGATGAATGAATGAACTGGTAAATGAAAAAAATGGACATGGAAGGAGGACAGCCTTATTCTTGGCTCCCACTGTTATTAGCAAAGTCTGAAACAAAGACTATATAACTAGCTGACCAAGGTCTTCAAGCAGATTTCCTAGTGTCTCTTATCCAGGCACATGCTTTGTTCCTCAATAATTTTTTTCTTTCTCTTCTTTTCCAATACTGGGGATTGAACTCTAGGCCTCACACATTCTAGACAAATGTTCTACCACTGAGCTATATCCCCAGTCCTTTTTATTTCTTATTTTGAGACAGGGTTTCACTAAATTGCTCAGGCTAGTCTCAAATTTGTGATCTTCCTGACTCGGCCTCCTGAGTAGCTGTGATTACAAATGTGTAACATCACATCTGGCCTCAATGATTCTTCTTAAAGAACTTTCTTATCCTGTAATCTGCTGTAAAATATCACTAATGGTCCCTACAGCCTATGAAGTTGACTACAACCTCCTATTCTTGGATTTTAGGTTGCTCATTAGCACTGACTTCTTCTACCACAGGCCTATTATCTCTCCTTTATCCTCATCTCTACCCTTCCACATACACTCATATTTACACATATGACCTATACCCTAACACTTGGTGCTCTCTCTTGTTTTCTCCTCATTCCAAATCAAATCCTACCCAGCCTTTTTAAGGTAACTCAGGTATCCTGCAACCAAGTCTTCTCTATAAACTTGTGGTACACTCAAAGTTAGTACCATTTACCTGAGTGCTTTTGTTCTCCAACCTCTTTGAAGACTTGACATATCCCTTTTTGATCCTCCAAAATTTCTAATACATATCTGAGTGTATCAATAAAAAGGGCTCAATATTACTTACTGATAGACTAAAAGAATGAAATAATCATTATCAAATCCTACTTTGATAATGTATCCAATAAGCTAAAAAAAATATGTATTTTGGAAATAAGTCATAGAGAGTAATGGTAAAGAAGACTTTTATTAGAGAAAAAAATGAACAGAAGATTAAAAGTTGAGAATGATAGTAAGAGACATGAGCAGAAGAAAATAAATATTCCTTCAGCAACTCAGCCAGGTCTGCTTCACGTGTAACAAC
>NW_026004266.1:0-2101 GCF_001458135.2 Marmota marmota marmota | reverse complement strand
GGGACTGAGTGGAGACCAAGGTGCCAGCAGGGCTGGCTGACACCCTCCCATGTCAAGTGACTTGAATCATGTCAAGTGACATGATTCTCCCCATGTCCTCCAGCCACCCAGGTCCCCCTCACCTGGCCAGGCCCAGAGGGGACAAACCCAGCCTCCTTGAGCTTTTAGCCTTTTGTTATAATCTTTGTATCATATTCTGATGTGATTGCAGACATCTGTGCCTAGTAATATTTCCAGTTGACCAAATATCCTAATATTTTTTCATTTATTTGCAGAAGAAATAGTTTTAAGTACCTTTTTATAGGAAGAGGATCCAGTGGTATGAGTGTGATCTTTCTCTTGGTATTACTTTGTATGCTGTACTTTCTATTTTATTCTTTGTAATCAATTAAATCATAGGCAGGACCCAGCCTCCCCTGGGGGCAGGGCCATGCTCTGCACTGCCCTCCTCAGTGGCCTTACTCAGCCTCCAAGACCTGCCTAGGAAGACCAGCTCTAGAACTTTCAGGGTTTGTTTGTTTATTTTTGTTGTTGTTGTTTTTTCCTTTTGCTTTATATTTTGGACCAAAGTCATGTTTCTTTTCCTGTCTGCTCTGATGCTGGGACTCCAGGTGGTTGGAACCTCCAGGTTCAGACCTCCCTCCTACCCTGGGGGACGCCTTGGTCCCAAGGCGCCAGCAACAGGGCCCGTCTCCTTGGATCACCAGTTTCATAAAGTGTGACAAAGGTGTAAATATTTATAATTTTTTATACCTGTTGAGATGTGGAGGAGCACATCGGTTTTTTTATGGTGACGCATATATTTTTGATAACAGCGATTACAGGCTCAGTATTGTACATGGAGCACAGTGGCCATGAGCACATTCCATTGCCTGTCCCCTGACTTGTAATGCAGAGAGAACTCCATTAAAGCAGTTTTATAACAACAACAAAAATGTTCTAAAATTGATTATGATGATTTCACATACTGAATATACTAAAAACCATTGGATATCATTTAAATAGATAAATTGAATATTATGTGAATTATAAAAAAGTCATTTTGTAAAACAAGTGTTTTCTGACTAATTCTCATCACGTACAATCTAATTCCTTGGACAAGTGCATTCTTTTATTTAATAAATACCTGTTGAGTATCTACTAGATACTGCTTCAGGCATTAAACTACTTGTTATTTTTTGCTTTTTTTTTATATTATGAAATTATTTTTCTTTGTGTTTATTGTCCTATCTGTACAATGTATAAAGATTTTATTATTCTGATTTATCTTGATCTCCACCATCTATAAGTGGCTATTATTTTTATTAAGTTTAAGTTTTTTGGATCAGATTATGTATCTAAATTCTCTTAGGAATTTTTAACTTTTGTTGCAGTTTATTCTCAAGAGAAAATGTTATCATGTGTAATGTTAGCCAATGAGTTTTATGTTTCTTATTGGTACCAGTATATCCATTATGGATTGAATAAAAGAATTTCTTTTTTTCTTGGGTGATTCTGAGCATTGTCCTCAAGCTCTGTATTAGGGTTTAGGGAACAAAGTTCTTCTGGGTTGAAGTTCTTCCTACTTTTGACAGACTTGCTAAGTCATGGACAGAACCGTGAAGGAATGCATTGTTGAAAACGTAGTGTCCAGCAAGAGAGCAGAGAATGTTTTGGGATATAATGAGGGACAAGACTGGAAAGTGTATTGAGGGTTAGATTTTGTGTGAATGCCAACATAAAAATCGGGCTTACTTCAGTAGGCAATATAATCTTTTAAATTTTTTTAGATGTAGATGGACACAATACCTCAATTTACTTTATTTATTTATCTGTTGTGCTGAGGATTGAAACCCAGTGCCTTACACATGCTAGGCAAGCACTCTATCATTTAACCATAATCCCAGCCCAGCAAATGATCTTGAACTCACTTTTTTACTGAGTCTAAAATTATAACAAAATCAGTATAGAAAATTTGGAAAATGCATAAAATTACCAAAAAGGAAAAATATTAACCATCAGCAGTCATCACTAATAACATTTTGGAGTATAGCTTTCTAGTTTCCTCCGATTCATTTCTTTACATAGTTGAAACTAAATTGCATACACATATTTTAACTTG
>NW_026004265.1:0-2102 GCF_001458135.2 Marmota marmota marmota | reverse complement strand
CCCCTGTGCCCCCTCCCGCCTCCACTGTGCCCCATCCAAAGTTCCTCTACCTATTCCATGCTCCCCACCGTATGGATTAACATCCTCTTATCAAAGAAAAGATTTGGCCTCTGGTTTTATTCATTTCTTATTACACATCAGACAATGTGCCAAATACTTATATTTCAGGTACTAACTTCCTCCACTCTTACTCCAGCTATACTTTTTTAAAATCTTTTTTAAAATATTTTTTAAAGTTGTAGATGGACACAACACTTTTATTTTATTTGTTTTTATTTTTATGTGGTGCCGGGGATGGAACCCAGTGCCTCACGTTGCAAGGCAAGTGCTCTACCACTGAGCCACAACCCTGGCCCCTCCAGCTATACTTTTATTCTTTCTATAAGCAAACACATTAGAAAGATTATAACACTAATAGTAGAATATTATAGGTTTAAATTTTGTTATACAGGTATGATAGTTCATAGCACTTCTATAGCACTTTATTGTAAAAGCAAGCAGTTCAATTATTATACAAACATAGCTGGATGTGGTACCATTCGCCTATAATCCCAGCAACTCTGGAGGCTGGGGGAAGGAGGATGGCAAGTTCAAGGCCAGTCCCAGCAAACTTAGTGAGATCCTGTCTGAAATTTTAAAAAATCAAAAGAACTGGGAATATAGCTTAGTGATAAAGCATCACTGGGTTCAATCCCCAGTACCAAAAATATATATATACATATATTAAACAAACATGCTGAACATATTCCTACCATACACATATAGTCAGTCAATAATCTAAAGACTATTTATTGGATACCCTATGTCCCTAAGATATTGTTCTAGATACCATAAGGTATGAAAACTAGCCCAAGGAATCATCTCTGTATTAAAAGAGTTTATGGAACTTAAGGTAAAATAACATAAAAACCTAAATATTACAATACTAAAAGTGAAGTTGCAAAGAAGGAAATGACTCAATAGCAAAACAGGTCACAGTAGTACATGCCTGTAATCCCAGAAACTTGGGAGGCTGAGGCAGGAGGATCACAAATTCAAAGCCTGCCTCAGCAATTTAGCAAGGCCCTAAGCAGTTTAGTGAGACCCTGCCTCAAATTTTTAAAAATAAAATAAAAAGGGGTGGGTATATTGCTCAGTGGTTATGCGCTCTACTTTCAATTTCTGGTACCAAAAAAAAAAAAAAGCTGAAAATTATAGATCTGAATCTCAAGTCTGCTGTTTACTAGCTTTGTTGACTAGACATAATCACTAACCTATCTGTGCCTCAATTTCCATACTTGTAAAATTGGTCTCATAAGGTGTAATTTGATAAGGTATGCCTCAAAGAGTTGTTATAAGAACCAAATGGTTTTATATACACATGTGTAGGACCTAATATAGGAAGAGCACCCCATTTTCTTTTTCTTTTTTAATTGTAGATGGACACAATGCTTTTATTTTATTTTTTTAATTTATTGTTATGTAGTGCTGAGGATCAACCCCAGTGCCTCACACATGCAAGATAAGTACTCTACCACTGAGCTACAACCCCAGTCCTCCACTACTAATATATATGATTTGCCGCAGTCTGGCTGGGCACAAAATCACGAGCCACTCAAGCAGGAACAAAGTTTATTTTTTGAAACTGCCGCCAATGTCCGGTACCGCCCGGGCAGATTTTTTCCACCCACGCGGCCTCCTCCCGGACCCGCAGAGAGAGCTCCTCCCCCGGAACTCCCTCCTACTGTACTTTCCCAACCAATGGGAACTCTCCAGGAGTCCCATAGCGGCCTAGGTGAACAGCAGGAGTCCAATATCCATATGAATGCAAATCTTAACATAATCATATCATCTCAATGGCTAGCTGGCGTCACCTTTCGACCAAAAATGCCATGCATCATATACTTGGCTCTTAGCAATGATTTATGTAGGTATTTGTTTATATGGAAGTTATAGGTTATTGAGAAGTAATAGAAAAACTGTACTAGCATATAGAATGTGCTGGGAGATATTGAAAAAGTAGTTCTTGAATCATACTTAAAACTAAGCCAATCAGGCATGGTAGCACACACCCAGCTTTTTAGAGGCTGAGGCAATAATTCACTTGACCTCAGAAACTCAAG
>NW_026004264.1:0-2102 GCF_001458135.2 Marmota marmota marmota | reverse complement strand
CTCTCTCTCTCTATATATATATATATATATATATATATATATATATAAAATATATCTTCCTGGCTCCATGTTCCTAGCTGCTTTCGTCTGCCATGCCACACCCTTTGGCCATGATGCTCTGCTTTACCTCAAGCCCCAAGGAATGGAGCTGACCTTCTATGGACTGACACATCTGAAACCATGAGCTGCAAATAAACTTTTCCTCCTCTAATTGCTATTGTCAAGTATTTTGGTCACAGCAGTAAAAAGGCTCACTTAAATAATTTGGTTCTGAACTTTTCTATGTTCAAAGGTTTTTAATAGCAACTTTAATTTAATTGTGTGATATAGGTCTATTTAAATTTTCTCTATCATCAAGATTCAATTTGTGTAGGGCATATGTCCCTAGAAATTTATCAATGTCTTTGGTTATAAATTATTTTTAGTTTCTGCATACCTTGAAATGTTTTTATTTTATGTTCAATTCTGAAAGAATGTTTGCTTGGATATAGTAATCTTTGTTGGAACACATTTTCTTTCAGGGCTTGGTATATTTCATTCAAAACCCTTCTGGATTTTAGGGCCTATGTTGAGAAATCAGTTGAAATAAAAACTGACTTACCCAAATGGGACCTGCCAGGTTTCTCTTATGGTTATTAAAATTACATCCTTACTATATATTAGGCATTTTCATTATAATGTTTCTTAGGATTTTTTTTTTTTTGATCTTGTCTGTTGGGGTTCTAAATGCCTCTTAAATTTTTATTTTTATCTCACTTCTAAGACTTGGAGAATTTTTGTTATAATTTAATTAAAAACATGATATTCTTAATTGGTTTGTATTTAGAAGATTTCTTCTACTCCAGTGAGTCTTATATTTAGTGTCTTATTGTTGTCCCAGATTTCTTCAATATTTTGGTCATTGTCTCAAATATATTTTCTTTATGATTGACTTTACTTTCAAGATTATATATTTTGTCTTTTGAGTCCTGTGAATCTATCTTCCATGGGGGACTAATTTATCAGTGATGCTATCAATTAACTTTTTGGGAGCATTGGATATTAAACACAGGGTTTTGTACTATTGAGCTACATCCTCACACCTTTTCCTTTTTTTTATTTCAAGAAAGGATCTCATTAAGTTGCTGAAGCTGGCATCAGACTTGTGATACTCTTGCCTCAGCCTCCCAAGTTGCTGTGATTACATTCATGTGCCCTTTGCCTGGCTTCACTGAATTTTTAATTTAATTTATTGAGTCTTCCATTTCCAATATTTCTGTTTGGCTCTTCTTCAGATGCTCCATCACTTTCTTGAAATGACCTTTAACTTTCAGTATTTTCTCTAAATTCATTCCTTAGTTTGTCTTTTAACTCACTGAGCTATTTAACTATGAAAATTTTAAATTATCTCTGTGGCATGTCCTCCACTGTAGTATCAATGGTATCAGTTGTTGAAGTATTGTGGTCTGTTTTGGTTGATTCATTCCCTTGTGTTTTTTTTTTTTTTCATATTGCTTTTATGTCTACCCATCTGTTGGGATGATTATTGCTTTCTTTCCTTCAAACAACAATTTAGTGAGCTTCTTTCTCCTAAGATCACTGGACTGAGCCAATATGCAGGTATTGATTCTTTCACTCAGTGCATGTCTTCTTCAGTTCCCAATATTATCACCACTTTGAGAGAAGATACTAAACCCTATTAAATACAGTCACTGCAGAGCAAACAAGGTCAAGTACTAATCAACTTTAGGAAAACAAAACTTGATGGTAGTGTCCTCTAAATTGTCTTTAATCCAGCTGTAAACTTGTAGTAATGTTTTGGAATAGGTCAAAAAATTAGTTATTTAAGATAGTAAAATTTCTTTTATATAGAAACTAAAAACTGAAGGAGAAAAGAACTGGGCAAAAGAAGAGAGAAAAAAGGAATAAAATAAAGTAATGGAAAAAATAATAAAGACTGAGGTAAAAAGAAGAAAAACTAGATGGATGAGGCAGGTATTTTAGGCAGTAGCAGTTAATATAAGAGGAATGATTCCAAAACATTAGAAGAAATTCAGTCAAATTGGTTGAGGACACAATATCAAATACTAAGGTAACAACTATTGAAACAAAATGAAGAGTAA
>NW_026004263.1:0-2102 GCF_001458135.2 Marmota marmota marmota | reverse complement strand
AAAAACAGACAATACCAAGTGTTAGTGATGATATGGAGCAACTAGAAAATTCTCATACATATTTGGTAGAATGAAAAATGCCAAGTCTACTTTGGAAAACATTTTAGAATTTGCTTATAAAGTAAAAGATACACTAACTATATGACCAACAATCCCACTTGTGTGAGTTTACTCAAGAGAAATAAAAGTTATGTCTACAAAAGGAATTCATCATGTATGCTCATAGCAACTTTATTCATACTAGTCCCAAACTGGAAATAAAACAAATTTTCATTGACAGATGAATGATGTATTATTCTGTTTTGCATTGCTATAGCAAAATACCTGAAGCTGGTAAATTCTAAAGTAATGAAGTTTATTTGATTCACAATTCTGGTGGTTAGATGGTCCAAAAAACATGGTGCTAGTATCTTGGAGAGGTCCCCCTAATTGCATCACAACATGATAAAAAAGCAGAAAGGGAACTTGAAATGTGCGAAAGGGGCCAAGTATATGGAGTACCTTTCTTTAAAACAACATGATCTCGGGCTGGGGATGTGGCTCAAGCTGTAACACGTTCGCCTGGCATGCGTGTGGCCCGGGTTTGATCCTCAGCACTACATACAAACAAAGATGTTGTGTCCGCTGAAAACTAAAAAATAAATATTAAAATTCTCTCTCTCTCTCTCTCTAAAAAAAAAAAAAACAACAACAAAACAAAAACCATGATCTCTAGTGAACCCTTCCAACCCTGCAAAAACTATATAAATCCCCTTTAAAAGTGGCACTTCCCATGCCTAACCACCTTTCATTAAGCCTAACCTCTTGACAATCCACCACCTCTCATTATCTTTATATTAAGGACCAAGTTTCTAGCACTTTAATCTTTGAAGGCCAAATCATATCCCACCATAGCAGTGAATAAACTAATCGTGATATGGATAGGTCCCTGCTATTGAATATTAATCAGCAAAAATTAAATAAGCTAGTACATAAAACACAGTTGCATCTGAAAAACATTGTGCTGAGCAAAATATACCAGACATTTTTAGTAAAACTACATACCACATGCTTCCATATTTATGACTCCCTAGAAAATAAACCTAATGCACAGGGACAGTGATGGCAGAGGGGCTAGCATCCAGGGGAGACTGGAGAAGGAACAATAAGAAATTTAATAATTCTCAGTACATATATTTCTTTAGTTTAGAACACATGTATCAACATTCCTTATAAAAATAGTTTTTTCTACCAAGTTATAAATAGAAAAAGTTGCTAATGAGAATTTGATCTAAGAATAGATGTTTCCTATTATCCAAAGTGAAATGATAGAGAAAGCTTACATGATACTTAGTATGTGGTAGGACCCTTTCTAGATGATTCAGGCATTGTGTTCTCTCTGAAGCCTATGAGGAAACCAAGGTACAGCAAGGATGACTTGGATAACAAGTGCCTTGGTTGATAAGTGGCAGATGGAGGGAGGACCCAGGTAGCATGTCAGCTTCCTTAACTACTTTACTATGCTGCCTCTCTCAGAGACTTTAAGTTCCCAGAACTAAAGAGGTCTCCTAGGAGCAGAAGCAACACTAAGAACAGCTGCTATGGTTTGGGTATGAGATGTTCTCCCCAAAGCTTCTGTGTTAATACAAGAACATTCACAGGTGAAATTACTGGATTACGGGAGCTATACCCTCATCAGTCCATCCTGAACAAACTTTTTAGAAGGTAACTGTGGACCAGTGGTGTATGGCTGGAGGAGGTGGGTCATTGAGGTCGTACCCTGGTGCATCTTCCCTGCAGGGCCGCCCCCAACTCCTGCTTCCTGGCTGCCATGGAGAGAGCAATGTTCCTCCACCACGTCCTTCGGTGATGTTCTACCTTACCTCCTGCCCAGAGCAATGAAGTCAGCCACTATGAAATGAACCTCTAGAACTGTGGGCCAAAGTAAACTTTTCCTCCTCTAAGCTGCCCTTGTCAGATTTTTTGGGTTGCAGCAATGAAACGCTAACACAACTGCTCTAAATGGCAGAAGAGGCACTTCCCAATGAGGAGGAGTACATTTTCCTGATGAGAAGACTTTTGAATGTATGAGCAATTCTTTATTCTTTGCACAGGTTTTGCTT
>NW_026004262.1:0-2102 GCF_001458135.2 Marmota marmota marmota | reverse complement strand
TTTTTCCCTATCATGAACAATACTTTCATAAATATTTTTGCTTGAATATACATTTTAAATTTTTGATATATGTTGCTTTTCTTTCCAGAAAGATTATATAAATTTACACTCCTACCAGCAATTATAAGAGGAGTCATTTTCTAAATCCTCAACACACTGGGTAGTACCATTAATTTTTAAAAATCTTTTCCAGTTTCATAAGTGAAATTGTGATTTACTGCTGTAATAGGAATTTATGTCATTGATACTTTGGGTAAGCATTTGGACAGATTAGTGTTCTTCCATTGCAAGCAACAAACAACAATTTTGTGTGAGTTAAATCAACAGGAATGCAGAGAAAGGAAATCAGAGACATTTAAAATATTTAATGCATTTCAGGTGTTATTTTTGAAGTTGCTTTTGATTATAATAGAAACTTCACTCTATGACTGACAGGTCTATTATTTGAAGAACATATAGGCATTCTTTAATATGGCTGGGGATGTGGTGCATTAGTTGAGTGCACCTGGATTCAATCCCTGGTACCAGAAATAAAAAAACAAAAAACAAACATCTTAGCTGGAAGCTGGGCATGGTTGCACATGCCTGTCATCCCAGCTACTTGGGAGACTGAGACAGGAAAATCCCAAGCTCCAGCCCAGCCTCAGGAACTTGGTAAGGCCCTAAGCAACTTAGAGTCTTCCTTAAAATACGGGCTGGGGCTGTGGGTCAGTGGTAGAGCACTCACCTAGCATGTGTGAGGCACTGGGTTTGAGCCTCAGCACCACATAAGATAAAAAAAGGTATTGTCATCTACAACTAAACAATAAAAATATTTAAATAAAAATAAAATGGCCTGGGTATATAAAAGGTTAACCACTGAGATCCAACTCTGGGTTCAGTTGGCACTGGGGTTGGCCCTGGGGTTGGCGGGTACAACACAGCTGGAGCAAATGAATACAATAGGGCAACTCCTGTGTGAAAAAGATCATCAGTACAATGGTGTCAGGAGGGCAGTCAGCTGCCTAGTGAAGTCCTGGGGATTTCAAAAACTGAGGGGGAGGGCTGGGAGTTAATGGTAGAGGTCTATCTAGCATGTAAGAGGCCTTGGGTTTGAAACCCAATGCCACACAAAACAAAACTCTGAATGTCCCCTATTGGAGGACCCAGCACCATATACTGGTCCTCATCATCCCCTTAGAAGTACAGGCTAGGAAAGTGCCAATGTTACAACTTGCATTCTGAAATTTGGGGGAATGTTTTCTCCTGGGGTATATTGGTAACTGGTGGGGAATGCACTGTAGGTGGTAGGATTCAGTCTCCTAGAAATCACAGAATAGTAGACATCAACAACTGGGGCACAGGACTGAACATCGATTTGGAGGGTGCAGTGAGTGGAGCAGGGCTTCAGCCTGAGAGTGAAACACATGCAGACTTTGCCTAGAAGCCCTCCTGCTCCTCAATGTGGTGCACCTGCTCTTAAGTAAGAGAATAGCAGCTGGGCACCCTGGCATGTGCCTGTAATCCTAGCTACTTGGGAGACTGAGGCAGAAGAACTGCTGGCTTGAGGCCAGTTTGGGCAACATATGGAGATCCTGTTTTCTTTTTTATTCACACCCCCCCCAAAAAAAAATCGGCCACATATGAGGTGGCAAGTGCATACAATCCCAGCAACCACGGAGGATGAGGCAGGATTGAAGTTTCAGACCAGCCTCAGCCATTTAGCAAGAACCTCAGCAATTGAGAGACACTGTAACAAAATTAAAAGGCCTGGGATGGAGCTTAGTAGTAGAGCACACCTGGTTCAATCCCCAGTCACACAAAAAATTTAAATTAAATACGTTTTTTTTAAAGGCAGAGCATGGTGATACATGCCTGTTATCTCAGCAACTTGCTAAAGCAGGAGAATCTCAAATTCAAGGACAGCCTGGATATTTTAGCAAGACCCTGTCTCAAAAAACACAAGAGCTGAGCATGTAATTTAGTGGTAGAGTGCCCTGGGTTCAACCCCCAGTACCAACACACCTGCACAATTAAAAAAAATAAAGAATGAAAGAAAAAGAAAAGAAAGCAAGAAAAGGTAGGAGTCCAACCTCAGTTCAGCCTTGGGGAGCCAGGACTCA
>NW_026004261.1:0-2102 GCF_001458135.2 Marmota marmota marmota | reverse complement strand
TTTCTACAATGAGATTTTGAAAGTATAGAGATACATTTATTTTTTTGTAGTGCAAGTCATCAAAATTTAGGGGAAAATACATTGTAAGCTGTACATCATAGGAGCTACTGAAGGAACCTTGTGAGGAAGTATAAAATATTCACCAATGGCAAGAAATTTTTCATATTTTGTAGTTAGCCCAAATTGTAATAAAATCCTTAATTCAAAATTCCTCTCTACTCCTTAAACATAAACTGTTAGCAAACCAAAAATCTGAGAAAGAACTACAAAGTGTAATGAATGCATCCTACTCCAAAAAGATCTTATCCTGTAGCACCTGCCAAAAAGAAACCAAGAAAAACACACATATAGCTGTGCAGGAAAGGGTGAAAATGAGGAGTCACCTGTGAAGTATTACATATGTGGACAGTGATTGAGGCTCAAGGACACTAAAGAATCTCAGAAATACAAGAAGAAAAAGAAGATACGAATGGGGGAAGGGATGATTCCTGTGAAATTAATGGTATAGGTATACATTCCCATTACCTAGTATTGCATCATTATCTTCTACCTGGAATATTAACAGGACTTGTGGTACTCAGATATTTTCTGAGCAGAAAAAAAATGTCATTCAATATTTGGAAGCTGACACAGGGAATCCAAAGGGAAGGAGGCAGAATGATGGATTCAACTAGTGGGCCCATTCCCAACTCAAAAATTTACTAATGATGTGACCTGTGGAGATTACTCAATATTTTTGAGCCCCTGTTCCCTATAGGATCTGAAATGTTGAGAGCACTTTAATCTATACTTCCTTTAGGTTGTTGGAGGATAGAATGAACCAACAACTATAAAAGTTTGCTGCCACATGGTAAGCACTTTATTAACAGGTATTGTTGCTGTTTCTCTTCCTTTATTCTTTAATAGAAACTTGCTATACTTTTGGTTCCTAGAGTTTTGCCTTTAATGTTCCAGAACTACACTAAAAATAAAGATAGCAGCCTGAATCTCCAGAGTGTTTCAATTCACCAATCAAAACTTTTCAAAAAATAATAAACTATCATTTACTTCTCCCACCATTTTAAAGGAAGAAAAGGTCAATTTAATCCCCCAAATAAAGGGAGCACATGATCACAGAAAGAGGACAGTGCACTGCCCTAGAGAAAGATGAAGATAAGAGAGGCATCATGGATTGGCACAAGGGCACTACTACACAAAACAACCTACAATGCATCCTGAAGCCAGTAAACAAAGCAACAGTGAAGAGAATGATGTGCATGTTCATACTTTGCTCTTTGGCTCCTCTTCTACCAGGATTGCATTCCCTACATTTTTTTAAAAACTGTCATGCTTTTTCTAAGCCCCAGTGCCAGAACTTCAGTGAGAACTACATGATCTTCCTAGCAGCTGAAAGCATTCAGTGCTTCCTCTCAATTCAAACAAATCCATCTCTGATTCTGTCATCTGTCTACTGTCTACTTTGCATTTATAAAGTTCTCCTACCTTGAGTGAGCAAACCACTTGTGAAGTGTAGTTCTAACAAGCTCTGCCAAGTGGGTTTTGATAGGAATGTGCATATGCAAAAGCACATAATCAGGTAATCATGTGTCAATCAGTGAACAAGTAGGTAAACAAATGTAGGACATCAATATCTGGGCTTCAAAAGAAAAGAAATTCTGACACATGCTACAACACAAATAAACCTTGAAAACATTATGCTAAATGAAATAAGCCAGTCATATTGTATGTTTTCAATTACACAAGTTGCTAGAGTTGTGGAGTCTACAGGGGCAGAAAGTAGAATGGTGGTTTCCAAGGGACTTCTCACAGTAATGGGAAGTTACTGCTTAATGGGTGCAGATTCAGCTGGGGGAGATAAAAAGTTCTGGAGAGGGATGATGGTGATGGCTGCTCATCAGTGAGAATATGCTTAATGCTTTAGAACTGTAAATTTAAAAAAGAAATGGTCAAAATGGTAATTTTTAGGTTATGTATATTTTACTACAACTTTAAAAGGAATAAATTTTTAAAAAATTTGTTTTAAATCATATAATCCACAAAAACATAGAAGGAATAGTTAAAGAGGTTGAGGCCATCCAGAGACTTGAGCTCTGGGGCAAGGG
>NW_026004260.1:0-2102 GCF_001458135.2 Marmota marmota marmota | reverse complement strand
TGGTCTATAAGAATGGCTTACCACAGGAACTCCCTCTGACACCCAGGTGGGAGGAGGAGTCTCCCGCCAAGAGGCTAGAGTCCCCTCTAACCTGCTGTAGTGGTATAGGAGCTCCCCGGGACATCCAGGTGGAAGGGGTCTCCTGTCTGGAGGGTCGAGTTCCCTCTACCCAGCCTGTGGCAGTATAGGAGCTCCCCCGACACAGAGATGGGAGGGGTCTTCCACGCTGAAGGGCGAGTCCCTTCTACCCTGGCTGCAGCAGTATAAGAGCTACCCCTGAAACACAGGTGGGAGGAATATCTCACCTGGAAAGGATAGTACCCTCTACTCAGGCAGTGGCAGTAGAGGATCTCTCCCCCACACCTAGGTGGGAAGAGTCTCCTGTCTGGAGGGACAAGTCCCCTATGCACTGGCTATGGTGGTATACGAGATCCCCCTGACACACAGATAGGAAGGATCTCCCAAGTGTAATAATGCATCCCCCTTACCCTGGCTGTGGAAGTATACAAGCTCCCCCAGACACGGAGTTTGGAGGGGTCTCCCGCTTGGACACGGAATTCCCTCTATGATGGCTGTGGCACTATATCAGCTCCCCACACACACACCTAGGTGGGAGAGGTCTCCCACTGTAGTCCCCTCTACCCTGGCTGCTGCAGTAATCAAGCTCCTTCAGACACCCAGGTGGAGAAGTCCCAGATTGGAGGCGCCAGTCCCCTGTACCCTGGCTGCGGAGGTATAGGAGGTCACCCAGACACCTAGGTGGCAGAGATCTCCCAATTGGAAGGACGGGTCTTCTCTACCCTGGCTGCAGCAGTATAGTAACTCTCCCTGACACCCATGTGGGAGCTGTCTTCTGCCTAAAGGTGCAAGTCCCCTCTACCCTGGCTTCAGCGGTATAGGAGCTCCCCTAGATACCCAAGTAGAAGGGGTCTCCCACCTGGAGGGGCTAGTCCCCTCTACCATGGCTGCAGCAGTATAAAAAATCCCCTTGAAACCCATGTGGGAGGGGTCTCCTGCCTACAGGGGTAACTTTCCTCTACCCTGGCTGAGGGGTGTACCAGCTCTCCCAGACACCTAGGTGGGAGGGATCTCCTGCTTGGAGGGGCAAATCCCCTCTATACTGGCTGCTGTGGTTTAGGAGTTCCCACCCCATACCGAGATGGAAAGGGTCTCCCGCCTGAAGGGGCGAGTCCTCTCTACCTTGGCTTCAGTGTTAAATAGCTTTCCCTGACCCCCAGGTAGGATGGGTCTCTCGCCTGGAGGGGCGAATCCCCTCTACCCTGGATGCAGAAGTAAAGGATCTCCCCCTGACACCTAGGTGGGAGGGTCTCCGACCTGGAGAGGCAAGTCCCCTCTACACTGGCTACAGTGGTATAGGAGGTTCCCCCTACAACCAAATGTGAGGGGTCTCCTGCCTCGAGTGGGGGTCCTCTCTACCCTGGATTTTGCAGTATGTGAACTCCCCTGACAACCAGGTGGAAGGGATCTTCAGCCTGGAGCGAGGAGTCCCCTTTCCCTGGCTCTGGCAATATAGGAGCTCCCCGAGACACACAAATTATAAGGTCTCCTGACTTGAGGGGTGAGTCCCCTCTACAAAGCCTGCTGGGGTATAAGAGCTCCCCTGACACCTATGAGGAGAGGTCTCCCTCCTGGAGCAATGAATAACCTCTACTCTGGCTTTGGCAGTATGCAAGCTCCCCCGACACCTAGGTGGGAGGGGTCTCTCGCCTGTAGTGGCCAGTCCCTTCTATCCTGGCTTTGGAGGTATAGGAGCTCACCCAGACACCCAGGTGGGAGGGGTCTCCCTACTGGAGGGGCAAGTCCACTTTACCCTGGCTGCAGCGGATAGGAATTCCCCCTGAAACCCAGGTGGGAGAGGTCTTCTGCCTAGTGGTGCAAGTCCCATCTAGACTGGCTTCAGCGGTATAGGTGCTCCCCAGACACCCAGGTAGAAGGGGTCTCCCTCTTGGAGGAGCGAGTCCCCTCTACCATTGCTGCAGCATTATAAGAGCTCACCCTGAAACCCAGGTGAGAGAAATAGCCCACCTGGAGCAGCGAGTCCCCTCTATCCTGGCTATGGCGGTATAGGATCTCCCCCACAT
>NW_026004259.1:0-2102 GCF_001458135.2 Marmota marmota marmota | reverse complement strand
TTTTTTTATTTTTATTTATTTTTTTTAAACAACAACAGAGGTCAACCAGATGTGAACCTCTAGCAATAAAAGCAGGATTTCAAGTGCCAGATACTCAGCATATTAGGTTTCCTACATAAGTCACAGGGTAATAAGTTCTAAATTATCTCTAATGTGATCCAAAACCCTAAAAACAGCTGGCACAAAACCATCATGAATGACTGCCTCTCTGGATGTAAATCTTAAAAAATATTATTACAGTATTATAGTCCCCACTATCAACAACTGGGGTACATATAACAATGTATTGTGAAAATTAAGTGTATTTATTCTCTTTACCTATAGCAAATGCTACTCTACCTTAGTAAAACCAAGACTTGCTTCAATCAATGCTGTTTTGTAAAAATAGCAAAACAACAAATGCTGCAAATCAAAGCTGCATTAACTTGGGTTAAATCAGTTTCCACTTAAACACAGAACACAGGTTAAAATTTTAGCAGTAAAGGCCTCAAAATAATTGACAGAAATAATGTTGTAAATTTGCTAAGCTTGATAATAAACAATTCCTTAATTAAAATCTGTAAGATATAAATTTGACAACTATTCTCTTTCAAATTGACACTCCTAGATTTTTATGTTAATCATGACAAACCCTGTTAATCATACACATAAACATGGCCTCATGCTAACATTTGTCTGTATATTTTACTTTTAGTTGCATGAGCACAAGAGATTTGATGCCTGTTATCTTTAAGAAAACACTTGACATAAACAGAGTAAAAGACATGATAGAGTAGTGATTACTGGAAAAAAAATAGCAGCTTAAATCTATCTTATACTTGAAAAAAAATGTAGTCACAAGTACCACAAATGCAGAATCAGAGCAGCAAGGAGGTTAGTGCAATTATCTTTTTTTTTTTTTAATTCTTAATCACTGCTATTAAAAATACCTTGAAGCAAGTCTTTTGTTTTAAAGATTGTTTTTTAAACTAAGGTAGCAAGCATTTTGCCATGTAATGGCAGTGTTATATGCCGTTATCTTGCTTTGTATAAAAGAAAAACAACATGAGAGATTCTTAATACTGGAGTTTGGTTACATTACATAGTTAAGCTTCTATACAGAATGATGGACACTTTGAGAAGCTAATCCTTATCCAGAAACATTTTAATCTCTTAGAAAACAAAGCAAAACAAATAAACAAACAACAAAAAACCCAAAACTACTTTGCTCCTTTTCACAATAGTGCACATTTTAACCATAATTCAGTTATGGCTACAAAACATCAGAAGATTTTTTAAAAATGTATCTTCTCTATGGTATTTAAAAAAAAAAATTTTGTGCCCTTCTAGTCTTTAATTGGCAGAAATATGTCCCAAAAAAGAAACTATTGTATTTAAGCCACATCACAAAAAAAAAGAACCAGAAAAAAACAACAAAAACAATAACACAAAAAAAAAAAACAGAGCATAATACCCTTTTACTGATGTGTCTTACAGATTGCCATGACCCAAGTCATATGTTTTCATTTAATTTCAAATTCCCCCTTCCTTCCACAATATGCACCAATTGAATATATGCTCTGGGAGCCATAAAATGTACCAAACATTAACCTCTTCAAAAGAATGCATTAAAATATTTTTAAGATTTTTTTTTGTTTAAAAGGTGAAAAAAAATATAAACAAGAAACTGATTCACTCCCTTACTTCATGCATCCATAATCTAAACCAAAAACAAAATTTAAAAGCAAGAACAAACTACTGCTGCAAGTTTTTTTTTTAAGTCCATTTTCTCTGTACATACAAACTGCTCACTACTGAAAGGAAAAAAAAGAATATAATCCATGGTGTCTGCTGATTCAAAGGGGGAGACAAGGCTGTCATTAGTATCCAAAAACTGGTACATGTATGTATGGTCTGCTTTTATAACGTATATCTCTTTCTTCTGTTTTTCATATCCAAACTTCTAAATGCTATTTTAGGGGCACAGCAGATTAGATTCCAGCACTTGGTGAACAGAATTCACAAGCTGTGACAAAACTCTGTCATCTTCAGGGTGCAATTTTGTTTATATACACTGTATGTATATATTTCTTTTAGATTTGGCTGTAGTGGACTGGCCATGG
>NW_026004258.1:0-2103 GCF_001458135.2 Marmota marmota marmota | reverse complement strand
TATATAAAAACAAGGGGGATAGGGGGGACTCCATGAAAATAGAAGAGAGGTCAGTGAAGCAGAGGAAGAATATTGAGAGGGATAGAGGGACTGCCAAAGGAAGTGTGGTGGAATGAATCTGAACAAATTTTCCTATGTGCACTTATGAATATATCACACTGAATCTGACCTTTATATATATATATCAATGATTCACTAATTAAAACAACTACAAATAAATACAAGAAAGATCAGTGGAATAGAAGAAAGGCAACAGAGAAAGAAAAAGGGAGAGTACTGAGAACCAAACTAAAAATAAATAAATAAATAAATATACTTGTATGATTATTTAAAAATGAACCCCAATATTATGTAGGAAATAATGATCTAATTAAGAAAAAGAAGTAAACAGTGAGTAAAACTACAGAAACTGCATGAACATGTAAGGAATAAAAAATACAGTTGCATAATCAAAGGCTCACTGATGAAATCAGGGGGAAATTTCAAAAAATACCTCAGAACCACATGTGAATCAAAACACAGCATCCACACATGTATGGAATACAGTAAAAGCCATTCTTTTTTTTTCCTTTTTATTCTTTTCTTTTATCAAGACATTGTATTATACATAATAGTGTGATTCACTATACCATACAGAAATGCATATAACATATTTTGACCAATATTTCTACCCAGTACCTTTCTTTTCCTTTCCCATGTCCCTCCTCTGATCCACCAAAAGTGGTTGTATGTAGGCAGTTCATAGCAATGACTATCTCCATTTAAAAATGTGAGATATTTCAAATTAAAAAACCTCAAGATGCATCCCAAGTTTTAAGAAAAACATCAGTAAATCAATTCTAAAACCAATACTAAAAAAGAATTAATAAATGACAGAGCCAAAATTATAAAGTAGAAAATTAAAACAACAACAACAAAAAACCTAACATAGTAATAATGAAACAAATAGTTGGTTGTTGAAAAGGTAAATAAGATTGATAAACTCTTAGCCAAGGTAAGTAAAAAATAAAAAAAGAGAAAGAAGACACATTATAAATGAATAAAGCTAGAAACAAAAACAGAAATATAACAACAGATACCACTGAAATCTAGAGGATATCTAGAGACTATTTGAAAAACTTATATTTTAATAAATGAGAAAATCTAGACTATTTTAAAGACTTAAATTGCAACACATGAAAAAAAAATCTAGAAGACACTGATGAAATATGACCTAAAAATTTTGAATCAAAGGGATAGAGATAAACAAATAGCTCAATAACAAGCAATTAGATTTAAGCAATAACAACAAGCCTCCAGGACCATAGGTGAAAGCATGACTGAATTTTATCAGATATTTAAAGAAGAACTAATATTAATCTTCCCATTACAGGTAAGAGCAAAGGAAAGATGCTTCCTAAGCAAATCTGCAAAGTATTTCCCTGATTGGAAAAGTGAATATGGACCCAACAAGGAAAAAACTAGAGACCAACATCCTTGAGGAATATAGTATAAAAATTCTCACAAAATCTTTGCAAACCACATTCAACAACACATTAAAAAAGAACATGCAGTGTCAGGCATTGTGGTATGTCTATATTCTCAGAAATGAAGGAGGTTGTTTCAGGCACACTATAATTTGAATGCCAGCCTGGGCAATTTAGTGAGACATGTTTCAAAGTGAATAATAAAGGGGGCTGAGGATGTGGATCAGTGGTATAGTGCTGCTGGCTTGAGTCTCTAGTGTCACACAGAAAAACCATATATGATGATCAAGCTGATTTTGCTCCAACATAATTCAATACATGCAAATCAATAAAATTGATACACCACATACAGAATCAAGGGCAAAACTACATGATCATTTCAACATCAACAGAAAAAAGCCTTTGAGAAAATTTAAGGGCCCTTCATGACAAAGCCAGGAGGAATTAGAAATAGGAGAAGCTTATAATAAGATAATAAAGAACAAGTATATTAAACTCAAAGCCAATATTATAATAAACTGGAAAATTTTCCCTAAAATCAGAAAAAGGCAATGATGTTCATTGTCACCAATCTCACTAATCACAATACTTAAAATTTTAGAGATGAGAAAAAAATAAAATGGATTCAAATAGAAAA
>NW_026004257.1:0-2103 GCF_001458135.2 Marmota marmota marmota | reverse complement strand
CTGCGAGCATGCTAGGCAAGGGCTCTGATTCTGAGCTACTTTATTTGAGATGGAGGTGGAGGGTCCTCACTAAATTGCTGAGGCTGGCCTTGAACTTGCAATCCTTCTGCCTCAGCCTCCCCAGTTGCTGGGATGACAGGCATGAGCCACCCTTACAGGGCACAGCTGGTCTGGTAAATTGCCCAGGCTAGTCCTGAACTTGCTATCCTCCTGACTTACCTTCCAATGACTGGGATATCTACCTGGACTTTGGGGATGGCACTAGAAAATCTGCAACTGACATCATTAGCCATTAGCCTTTTTTTTTTTTTTGGCAGGAGGATACCAGGGATTAAACTCAGGGCTCAGGGGCACTCAATCACTGAGCCACATCCCCAGCCCTATTTTATATTTTATTTAGAGACAGGGTCTCACTGAGTTGCTTAGTGCCTCCCCAATGCTGAGGATGGCTTTGAACTCATGATCCTCCTGCCTCAGCCTCCCAATCATTAGCCTTTTGAGTCCCTTGCAGGACCTGAGCCATTGCATGGTGCATGAATGGAATGACCTGATTGGTGTGCCCTGGTCACATGCTCATTTGGGCCAATTGGTGAAACTAAATTCTCCCAAATGTTGGAGACGACGAAGGAAGGAGGGACCGGTTACCAAAGGAAACTCAGGGTGCTACTGTCAAAAGGAAGGTGAACAGATGCTGGTAAGACAAAAACAGTGGATAAATATGCCATCATCTAAGTTAGTGACCAAAAGCTCTGCTCAAAGGGAGGAAATTAGGTTATTAAGTCTCTGCAGAGGTTAATAAAAACCAACCTGTTCAGCTTCTCCAAAAACTAAATGTTTAATAAGGTCATTTGCTCTTCTCACAATACAGGACTGACAAGAAGGGACTCAACCAGTTTTACCACATGAGGCCAATACATATTCAATGTAGAGGAGAATTAATTAATTAATTAATTTGGTGGTGCTGGGGATCGAACCCGTGGCCTTATGCATGCAAGGCAGGCACTCTACCAACTGAGCTATATCCCTGTAGCCCAAGGATTAGTTTTAAAAGATAATAAAATTTTATCAGGATGAGATGTTCTTGGTTAAGTCAGGCAGTGAAACCCATCTTTCCTTAGCCAAACCAAGGACCCTCCTGATATGAGGAATTCAAAGCCTCTTGACACTCTGAGAGCCTTATTACAATATATTTTTGGGGGTATTGGAGATTGAACTCAGGGTTACTCAACCCCTAAGCCACATCCCCAGCCCTATTTTGTATTTTAAATAGAGACAGGGTCTCACCGAGTTGCTTAGCGCCTCACTTTTGCTGAGGCTGGCTTTGAACTTGTGATCCTCCTGCCTCAGTCTCCTCGGCATACAATATGTTTTTGCTGTAATAAAAATAATTATAAAAAGCATTACATGCTTCTTGCAACAAATTTAAGTCTGTGGGTGTAGCTCAGTGGTAGAGGACTTGCCTAGCATGTGCCAATTCCTAGATTCAATCTACTGCACCAGAAAAAAAATTTTTTTCAAACAATACAAAAGTATGTACAGGAGAAAATTGGTTATTATGGTATAAATAATGACTATAGTAGTTCCAAAAGCTGTAATTTATATAACACCATCTCTGTGTTGTACACTATTATAAACACTTTACATAAATGAACTTACTTTGCCTTTGTATTAAAATGCTGTAAGAATATTGTCCCTATTTTATACAGGAGGAAACTGAGCCTTAAAAAGAAGTGAGGCTGGGTGTGCTGGCAACTTGAAAGGCTGAAGCAGAAAGATTGCAAGTTCAAGGCCAGCTTCAGCAACTTAGCAAGACCCTGTGTCAAAACAAAAAATAAAAAGGTCTGGGGATGTGGCTTAGTGGTAAAGCACCCCTGGGGTCAATCCCCAGTTAAAAAAAAACAAAGTAGACATGGTGGCTGGCACATGCCAATTACTCAGGAAGCTGAGGCAGGAGGATTTCAAGTTGGATACTAGCCTGGGCAACTTAGTGAAACAGTGTCTCTAAATAAAAAATAAAAAAGGCTGGAATTACAGCTCAGTACTTGCCTATTATGTGCAAGGCCCTGGATTTAATCCCCGATACTAAAGTTATATATATATATA
>NW_026004256.1:0-2103 GCF_001458135.2 Marmota marmota marmota | reverse complement strand
GGATTAATGTTACGGTTAGTGTTGGTGTTAGACATAGGTTTAAGGGTAGTGTTAGGGTTAATGTTAGGGTTAGGGTTAGGTGTAGGTTTAGGGTTAGGATGAGCATGAGGGTTAGGTTTAGGGTAAGTGTGATTGTTAAGGTTATGGTTACAGATAGAACTAGTGTCAGGGATAGGGTTATTGTTATGGTTTGTGTTAAGGTTTATGTTAGGGTGAGAGTTAGGTTTAGGTTATGGTTATGGTTATGGTAAGGATACAGATTATGGTTAAGTTTAGGGTTAGGGTTAGGGTTCGTGTTAAATTTATGGTTAAGGTTATTCTTAGGGTTCGTGTTAGGGATATGCTTAGGTTTAGTGTTATGTTTAGTTTAGTGTTAGAGTTAGGTTTAGGGTTAGGATTAATGATTTTGTTACGGTTAGTGATATTTTTAGTTTTAGTGTTATGGTTAAGGTTAGGGATAGGGTGAGGTTTAGGTTAGTATTAGCATTCAGGTTAGGGTTAGGTTTAGGGTTAGGGTTAGGGTTAGGTTTCGGGTTACTGTTAGGTTTAGGTTTAGGGTTAGGGTTAGGGTTAAAGTTAAGGTTACTCTTAGGGTTAGTGTTAGGGATAAGATTAGGTTTAGGTTTGTGTAAGCATTAGGGTTACAGTTAGCGTTACAGTTAGGGTTAGGGTTGTATTTTGGGTTAGTATTAGAGTAATGATTAGGGTTAAGGTTAAATTTAGTGTTAGCGATAGGGTTAGAATTAGGGTTAGGTTTAGAGTGAGTGGTAAGATAAGGTTTAGGGTTCGTGTTAGGGTTAGGGTTAGGATTAGGGTTAGGATTAGTGTTAGTGTTAGGCTTAGGGATAGTGTTAAGGTTAAAGATAGGTTTAGTGTTAAGGTTAGTTTTAGGATTAGGTTTAGGTTCAGTTTTGTTGTTAGGGTTAGGGTTAGGGTTAGGTTTAAAACTTGGTTTAGTGTTAGGCTTAGAGTAAGTTTTAGCGTTAGGGTTAGGTTTAGGTGTAAGGTTAGGTTTAGTTTTAGGGTTTGGGTTAGTTTTAGTGCTAGGGTTAGTTTTAGAGTTAGGTTAGGGTTAATTTGAGCCTTAGTCTTAGAGTATGCTTTAGGGTAAGGGTTACAGTTTGGATTAGGGTTAGGGTTAGGTTTAGGGTTAATGTTAGTTTTAGTGTTAGGGTTAGAGTTAGGGTTAGGATTAGAATTAGAGTTATTGTAAGGGTTAGGTTTAGGTTTAATATTAGGGTTAGGGATCAAATTAGGGTTAGTATTAGGGTTAGTGTTAGGGTTTGTGTTTGGTTTAAGGTTATGGTGAGTGTTAGGGTTAGGGCTAGTGTTAGGTTTAGGTTTTGGATAGTTTTAATGTTTGGGTTATTGTTAGGTTTAGGGTTATGTATAGTGTTAGGAGGAGGGATAGGTTTAGGGTTAAATTTGGCCTTATGTTTAGGGTTAGTGTTAGTGATAGGGTTAGGGTTGTTGTTGGGGTTAGTGTTCAGGTTACGATTAGGATTTGTGTCAGTGTTAGTTTTAATGTTAGGAATAGGGTAAATGTTAGTGTTAGGTTAAGTATTAGGGTTAGGATTATGGTTACGGATAGAGTTAGTGGTAGGCTTAGTGTTAGGGTGAGGGTTATGTTTAAGGTTAGGGTTACAGTTACAGTTAGGATTCAGATTAGGGTTAGTGTTGGGGTATGGTAAGTTTTGGGTTATTGTTAGTGTTAAGGTTTGTGTTAGGGTTAGATATATGGTTAGGTTTAGGGTTAATTTTATTGTTAGTATTATCATTAGATTTAGGTTAAGTTTAATTTTAGGTTAGTGTTAGTTTTAGTATAAAGTTTAGTTTAGATTCAGGGTTGGGGTTAGGTTAGTGTTAGGGTTATGGTTTGCATGAGGGTTTGTGTTATGGTTAGTGTTAGGGATAGGGTGAAGTTTAGGGTTAGGGTTAATGTTAGGGTTAGAGTTAGGTTTTGTTTTAGGGTTAGTGTTAGGGTTAGGGTTATGTTTTGTGCTACGGTTCAGGATAGGTTTAGGGTAAATGTTATTATTAGGTTTACAACTATTGTTAGCATTAGGGTTAGGGTTAGTTTTAGGGTTGGGGATAGAGATAGTG
>NW_026004255.1:0-2103 GCF_001458135.2 Marmota marmota marmota | reverse complement strand
GTAATGGCTGTGACCCATTGCGTTGGGCTCCAGCAAGGCCCGGATCCAAGCCTGGCTGGGCACAGGATTTGCTGAGGTCTCCTCTCGGTGTTGTGGACACTGGGCAGGGGGCCGTGGCGGCCGTGCTCACGCCTCCTGCTGCATTTCCACCTGAGTGCCGCACAGGGCCAGGGTGAGGAGAATGACCTTGGTTCTTCTCCAGCACTGAGTAGCCTTTGGAAACAGGGGCGTCTAGGTCTCACTGGGTCTTGAAAAGCGGGTTTAGCAGAGTCCTGTGGGTGCAAGGAAGGAGCTGGGGATGGGGGCTGCACAAGGCTGGAGATGGGGTTCATCTTGTGACACACCAAGAGAATTTGAAAGGTTATGACTCTCTGGCCACAAAGGCAGTGTCTCCTGGACCAAGAGAGATCCCTGGAACTTTGTCCCTTGTTTGTGAAACAGCGTCTCCTTGGCTCACGTAGAGAGCCTGCTGGGCTGATCTTTCAAGCTACAGGCAGTGGATCCCAGTGGTTAAGACATGGACTCTGGGGCACAGGTTCAAATTCTGGTGCTGCCACAAATAGGCTTTGTGATCTTGCAGAAGTTACTTGATTTCTCTGTGCCCTGGTTTCCCCACCTGTAAATGATTTATTTCAACACATGCATGCAGGTGCGATCAAGTGAGGGCAACTGGAAGATCCAGCACCTCAAACATTTATTCTTTGTGTTGAGAACATTCAGAATCCTTCCTATCAGCTATTTTGAGATATACAGCTTTCAATCACCCATTTTGCTCTATAGAACGTTAAAGGTTCCTCATACTCTCCAGTGGCACCTGGCACCCATCAGCGTCCTCCCTCCACCTGCCTCCTTCCCTCCCAGCTCTGCCTCCATGAGATCTACTCTTAGCTGCCACGCGTAGATGAGAACGTGCCGTATTTGTCTTTCTTGCCTGGCTCATGTCATGTAACCTAAGGTCCTCGAGGTCGTCAATGTTGCTACAAATGATAAAGTCTTGTTAAGTTTAGGGTTGAGTAATATTCCACCATGTACAGCGACCACATTTTCTTTTTCCACCTGTGCATGTTCCAGATCTGGGCTAGTGTGAAAAATGAAAAAAATAGCCACCTGTTTGATGATTGTCCCTCAAGTGGCACCAGAATTCCAGGCTTTATTCATCCTTTTTTTTTTTTTTTTTCCCAGATAAAACTTGGGTTTTCCTTGAGAAAACTGTGCCTGGACACAGGTGCTCTGGAGCCTGCGCGGCTGGACCCAGGTCAAGCTCGAGCTCAGGTTTCAGGGGAGTGTGGATATGAAGGCAGTTGAGGAGCCTGCCAGCCCGCCCGCTGCCTTTGGCTGAGTGTGCCTGGGCGGTGCTGGCGATGCCACCTCGCCTGCCCTGCCTGTGGCTGGGTCTGCGCTGCCCTGGGGTTCGCTAGGGGCGAGTGGGCTTCCGAGGCTCCAGGGTGCTGTGAGTGAAGGGGGACGTTCATCTAGGCTAATGGCGCTATCTGAGTCATGGCTTTGGAAATTGAGGGACCTAGACCATGGCGGTGGCTGTGGGGACATCCAGGACGTGTCAAGCCACATTGGTTTGTTATCACTTTAACCCTTGCAGTCCCTGGAGGAGGCCGGGGTCATTGTGTCCACGCCTGTTTTTGCAGATGTGCAGACTCCCCACTGCCCTCTGCCCCGGGTGGTCCCATGCCCTGGGTACAGTGGAGGGTGGAGGTGCCACCTGTGTGGGGCCTGGTGCTCCTCTGGCCGGGCAGCAGCTGCAGGACCGTCTTGTGCCTTGCTCAGGGCAGTGCGTCTTGGCTGAAGGGCCTCAGGACCCCTGCCTCCCCCACAGCACCCGCCCCGTGCTCCCTGGGGTCTGGTCCGGTGGCTTCGTGTCATATTTGGAAGGTTGACCTGGAAAAAGAAGCTCTGAGGAGAGTCACGTATGTCCTGGATGACGCTCTTCACCACGGGACACCACGCTGGGCCAGCCGCTTCCCAACAGCATGCAGGGCACAGAGCGGCACAGTTAACCGTGTGCCATGGTGTCCAGCGGCCTCCAGGGGCCGTCCTTCTTACATGTCAGAAACTCACCCACCACAGTGAGACCCCCCCTGCCCCCCC
>NW_026004254.1:0-2103 GCF_001458135.2 Marmota marmota marmota | reverse complement strand
CCCTTACAATAACCCTAAACCTAGCCATAACCCTTGCCCTATCCTTAGTTCTAGCCTTCACCCTAGGTCTAACCCTAATTCCAAATTTAACCCTAACACTAAGCCTAAGCCTAACACTAACACTAGCCCTAACCCAAACCATAGGACCAAATTAAAAAAAATCCCTAACTCTAAACCTTTACTTAAAGCAAACTATAACACTACTACTAGACCTAACCCCAGCCCTAGTTTGAATCCTAACCCAAACCCTAAAACCAACCCTGATACTGACTCATATCCTAACACTCACCCTAGCTCTAAACACCACCCTCACCTTAAACTGAACCCTAACATTAACCCTAGCCCTAATTTGAGTTCTAACACTAACCCTAAAACTAAGCCTGACCCTGATTCCTATTCTAACACGAACCCTAGCTAAAAATATCACCCTAACCTTAAACATAACCCTATCACTAAACCTAACCCATAACCTAACAATAAAACTAACCCTAATGGTAACCCTAGTTCTTACATTAGCCATTGCCCTACGCCTAGCCCTAACCCTAACACAAAACCTATGCCTAATCCGAGTCCTAAACCCAGGTTTAACCCTAACTCTAACCATAAACTAGCTCTAAACCAATCCCTTACTTAAGCAAAACATTAAACCTAAGGGTAACCCTAGGCTATCCCTTATCCTTAAGCTAACCAAAACACTAACCTTATGAATAGCCCTTAACCTTGCACTCATTCTAGATCTAACCCTATCCAAAACACTAACACTAACCCTGACCCTTCTACTGACCTTACCATTAATCTTAGGTCTAATCCTAACCATAACCCTAAACCAAAACCTACTGTAATCCTATCCCTAAACCTAATCCTGAACCTAACACTGAGCCTAGCCCTAACTATAGCTCAGAACCTAACCCTTACACTAAACATAACCTTAACCTAACCCTAGTTCTGAGCCTCACCCTAACCCTAAATCAAGACCTAATTCTAACCATAACACTTGCCCTAAACTTAAGTCTAGCTGTATCATTAACCTAAACATAATCCTTACCCTAATGTTAACCCTGAGCCTAACCCTAAACATATCACTATCCCCAAACTTATCAATTATCCTATACCTACCCTGAACCCTAGACCTAATACAATCATTACCCTAACCCTAACTCTAATGATAATTCGAGCCCTAACCCTAAACTCAAACCTAAAGCTAACCATAACACTAACACTGACCCTAATAATTCCCCTAGCTCTAAACCTCACTCTTACCCTATACCTAACCCTTATACTAGACTTAGCCATAAAACTAACCCCAAAACTATCCCTAAGCATAAACCTAGGCTTGATATTAGCCCTAGTCTTGATAGTAGCCCTAACCCTAACACAAAACCTAGCCCTTATCCTAGCCCTAAACATAGCCTTAATTATAATCCTAACCATAACCCTAGGCCTAACTCTAACACTACCCCTAGCCCTAATCTTAGATCTAATTTAGCCCTATCCCTAACCTTAACCCTAACCCTAGCCAAAAGACTAACTCTAAATATCACCTTAGTCCTAACACTAGTTCTAACCCTATACTTTACTGGAACCATAATCCTAGCCCAAACCATAGGTCTAATACTCGCCCTATTCATAGTCCTAGCAGAAACCCTAGATCTAACCCTAACTCTAAATCTAACCATAAACCTTAGCCTAACGAAACCTAACACTAGCCCTAACCCTAAGGCTAATCCTAAAACTAGCTCTAACCCTAGCCCTAAAACAAAACCAAGCCATAGACCTAACCCTAACCCTTAATAAAAACTAAGCCCTCACCCTACACTAGCCATAACTCTATCCATAATTCGAGTTCTAAGCCAAACCCTAAAACTAACCCTGAACCTGACTCTGACCTTAACACTAACCCTAGCTCTAAACATCACCCTTACCCTATGCCTAAACATAACAATAGACCTAGCCCTAACCCTAACCCTAAAATTAGCCCTAATCACAACCCAGGTATTTACATTAGCGGCTACACTAAACCTAGCCTTAATTTAACCCCAAACCTAGCCTTATTCTGAGCACTATCCCTAGATTTACCCCTAAACATATCCCTATCACTAATCG
>NW_026004253.1:0-7315 GCF_001458135.2 Marmota marmota marmota | reverse complement strand
GATTGCTTCCATTTCCTCTTCAAAGCTATCATTGAGGGAGTTCTCATGCCATCTAGTGTGGGATTTAAGAGTAATAGGTGGGTAATTAATATATGTATTGGATATTGGAAAAGCAGAGACTCTGGACAGGACCCAAATTATATTTTATTTTTATTTCCTCTTGTCTTTTCCAACTCGTTTCACACTTGCTGGTGTGAACTCCAGCAAACTCATGGCCTCCATGGTAATAAAAGTATAACAACCATTTTCAGTTATAGACAGAATCTAAATTCACTAATTTTAAATCCCAGACTCATGAATACTAAAAACTCAGAATCTAATTCAACATCTAGTCTTGACCTCTTTCCAGCTACAGCCCCTTTCAAGTGAACTCTTATGTTTTGAGGAGGGGGTGTAGGCAGTCCCTTTCTTTTCCTGCTCTTCTCTACCAGTGTGTCAGCAGTGCCTCTGGGTTTTCCCTATTTGGGTTATGCAAAGGGGAAGAGAAGGGATTGCCAGAGAGTCTTACGCTCCCAAGACAATGTTATGCTCTCGGGGCCTGACAGGTGTTTAACAATTAACTCTTCTCATGGGGAATATGTGTATTCTTTAGACACTACTTTGCTAGGCCAGTAGACCTGCCTATCCCCAGCATAGGTGGAGGCATCTCTTTCTGAGGCAGTGTACACCACCTTTTGTAAACTCTGGGGCTCAGGATCTTATCCACAACGCTTGGTCCCTTTGTTCCTGTTGTGGCCCTACAGAATAAGACTCAGGACAACCGCTCAACACAAGCTGTCCCTTCATAGTGACCCTCTTCTGCCACACAGGAAACCATTTTACATCTTTTGGTTCAAACTCATTGCAAGAAGCCACGACCAGCTTGACTCCACCATGGTAGCAGTTGTTAGCACTTTTCTCATCCCTAGACTTTCTGTGTAAGAATTGGGCCTGGTTCATTCTGCCCCCTCCCAACTATTTTATATATATATAATTTTTTTTAAGTTTCCAGCTAACTCTGTTGAAGCCCCCAACCTGGAGGCCTTTTTCCTCTTGGTGGGGATGGTTTTGTACTCATATCAATACTTACTCTAAATGAATTTTTATATTTTTCTTCTCCTCTCCCTTCTCTTAATCCAGTTTAATTTTTCAAATGGGCAAAGCTCTCTGAGTTGTCCAAGAACTAATATTTATTAAAATCATTTTTGTATAAGTTCTACATATGATTGTTCTTTCACATTCACTTACAACATAAGGTTGTACAAAGCAGAAAAGGGATGCATTTTAAAATACAATTCTTATGTATCAATCACAGCAAAGGAGGGAGACACTCAATAACAACATTTTTAGGGTAGTTTCTGTGCATGCCTCTAAGTAGAAATAAGTCATAGTAAGGTAGAAGATTTCAAATAAATGAGCAAAAGGTTAAAGGAATTTAGATTTATTTTCAATGGGATTCGCAAATAAAGACACCAGGAAGGAAATCAAAAAGTCAGTAATAAATTCACTCTATTTAAATAGAAGTTGAATAAGAAACCAGGCAGCAAGGCAAAAAATTACTTCTGTACTTTTCATTAATATTCTCTCCTTGACTCTTTATGTGTTTTCCCTCTGCTGTTAAACAGCATTTCTCTATAGTACTGCTTTCAAGATAGTCATTGCCTTCAAGAAGCTTTAAGATATCCAAGTTTCTCCAAATTTTATTTAATCTCCAACTAATCATGTTGAGTTTAAGAAAGAGTATGTCAGACCTGGAGATGTATGATCATGGTAAAGTAGTTGTCTAACTTGAATGAGGCCCTGGGTTTAAGCCCCAACATGGAGCAGGGAGGAATCTCCTCATGGTACTCTAAAAACTATCCCTTTTTTAAAAAACAGCATCTTATCTCTTCACAGTAAATAGCTTATTAGATACACTTTTTCCAGGTCTTCAGACTGAGCATATTTGAGATAGTAAGAGTGAGGTACTGGTATATATTCAGCCTTTCAGTGTTCTCCTTTATGATTGGTCTGTTTCATTAGAATGAATGGTTAAACAAATTTGGCATACTATATAGTTGTTTTCCATCCTATAAAATTGAATAATTTTGTATTAATCCATACCTAAATTTTAAAATCACAAATAAATTTAAAGGAAGGGGAAAAATAAATAAATGGAGGGGAAACTGATCAGGTGTAGTTTGCCATTTCACATAAGCAAAAGAGGCCCACGTGATATAAAGGAAGAATCCATTTATAAGTATGGGTTTCCATACATGCTGGGTTGGAGCTCAGAGATACAACATGGGGAAGAAGGAGGCAGAGAAACCTGAGATGGCATTTAATTTGTTCATTATTAAATATATGTTCAGCAATTGCCAAATGTGTAGCAAGTAACGTGTGTATTCAGTTAACATCTCTCCAAAGATCCCAAGTATGTGAACTCTGAATCAAATCTGGAATCACCAACTTTGGTTTGAATCACATAAAATTTTTTAAATTGGGAATTTTTTAAGAGAAAAGCTCTAATATCTCAATTAAAAAGCCAGTGTTCACCCACGAAACGAAATTCACTTCCAGTGAATTTAAAATATTTAAGGAGACAGAAATGTTAACTACCTTGATTTTATCATTACATTACTATATAGATCTATCAAATTTTCACATCAAACTCCATAAGTTTGTACCACTGAAATAATAATTAATTTTTAGAATAAAGTAAGCAGACATTCCTCTCCAATTTGCTGTCCTCACACTATTTATCCCCTTACTCACCCACTTCACATATCCATAAGTCCATCTTACCTATTTTCTACCAAAAGTAGAGATTGATCCCCATCTGTCTGCTAACTGAACTGAGCCTTGTTATCATGAAATTCTGTGGCTTCATCAGTTCCAGCCAGGTCCATGAAGATTCTGCAGATTTCTATGCCTTGAGTTGCAAACTATTTTGAGTTTTTCCTGCAAGTGAGCTTAGTATACATCTGAACAATGTGGACTGGCAAAGACAGTATGATCCCATAAATCTGTAGAAAAAGAAAATTCAGTTCTTTATTTTCTTTCACAACTTATAAGTTCTTAAATATTATAAGAGTCCATTGTAATAAAATTCCCTGATAGTTGCTTTTCATGTAATGATAATTGAATATGAACTTCACAAAGACACTAGAAGCTAGTTAGATATTAACAGTCTCACTTTGTAACTGATTAATTAGCATTCATTAGGTCACACAGTATATAAGAAGTGGTAAAAAAAAAAAAACCCAGGGCAACTAATTAATTCTTCTGCACTTTTAGACATTAAAGAAACTTCATATCTCCATTGGAAAAATGAAATAAAAGTGGCAATGATGAAGAAAAAGGAATTAATTGGAATAAAAAGAGTTAGTTCATCAGGGAGTTGAGGAAGTTTGCTAAATAAGATAAAGCAAAGATTCCATGATGATATTAAACTTACTATAATTGATAAATAGAAAAGTCTTTTGAATCATTCTTATTCGGATTAACTAATTTAGTAAGAGAATCTTGATAATGCCATCATAGGCAGTCCAAAGTATTAAACATGAAATCAAGAGACCTCTGTTTAAATCCTAGCTTCTGTTTAAATCACTTACTACATGTGTCAACTTAGGAAACTCTTTAACATTTCTGGGTCTTAGTTCAGTCACCTGTAATATTAGAATAACAATATCATAAAATTATTTTTATGAATTATCTTTAAATTTATACAAAAGTAAATTTAAACTGTTATTCACTAGGTTAGCAGCAGTAGTAGTAGCATAAGAATAAGGGTAACTTTTTTCAAGTGCACACTACACTCTTAGCAAAGTAGAGAGTGCTTTGCCTGCATTGCTCCACTTTATATTCATCTGTAATCTGTGGGTACTTCTCTACATTGTCCCATTTTATATTTATATATAACTTTATTAACATTAATGCCTCCATTTATAGAGTAGAAAAATGAAGCTTATAGTGACTTAGACCTAAAGTTAATGTCACATGCCTAGAGTCTGATAGAACTAAGACTTTAATTCAGAACTCACTGGTTCCAAAGTTTTTAATCATTACCCTGCCATACAATACTGACTACACTATTTTAAGTGGCTATGCATATAATCCCTTTGTGGTGGATTTCTTCCAGTACCTGGAACATAACAGGCATTCAGTAGGTGTCAGTTGAGTAAAGGGAAGAGGTGGAACTGTCAGAGTATAAAGCATTCAACAACAACAACAACAACAACAACAAAAAGCCTCTCAATCCCAATTGTTTAGGATTATAGAAAGAGGGGGAAAATGATCAGGTGCTCCTCCCTAGAGTCATCTATATATACTGACCTGTCTTTTTAATAATTAAAAATCATCTTAAGAAAGCACTAGTGATCCAATTTTATACTGATGTAGGATCTGAGGTGGGCATCATAATGAGAAGTATATCTTGGCTTTTGAGACCTGCCCAGCTAAAATATAGCATCCAGAGAGATTGAAAACCAAGGAAAATACTTACCTTTACAACATTTGTCAGTCTAACATGCTAAAAGCCACTTTCTTGTCATGTCCTTTATCATCCATTTAAAGTCCTAGTATAAGGTGAGAGAGATGAATTCTTGGGGAAAAGAGGTCATGCTAGGACTCTGCAAGACACCAGAGTCTCATTGACCTATTAGAAGTAAAATCACTGTCAAAGCAGCCAAGACACAAAGATGTGTTTTCTCCTGGCCAACCCTGTTTATGGAGCCAAAGAGTGTGTAGAACTTATTTACCAAAATACAAAGTTAGGGCCAAGAAAACAAATTGGGATTTGCAAAACTGCCAGTGTCTTCCTTTGCTTCCTCTTTATATTGCTCTTTCTTCTTCAGCCTAAAAACTATTTTGCTGGGTCCCAATTTCAGAAATGCTGTTGAGCACCCAAATCATACCTTTATCAGCTTCTCTCCTTTTCACCTCAGGGGGACAAAAAAAATGCTATCCTGAATTGGTAATGGATCACAGGATAATATATGTCTAGTTAACCAAGCATTTCTATTTCATCTAAGTTGATTTCGGGCACCTCACAGGTAAAAGCCTGTCTGCTGTACCCAAAGACCCAGGAGACATCAATCTGAGTGTCTGGGAGTTCTTTCTTCCTTTCCCAAATAGTTTATCATTGCAGGCAGCTTTTATATTAAGTGCCTGGGGAATTGCAACAAATCCACAAGCAACCCTACTTATTAATGCTGAGATAACAAATAACTTTCAGTAACTCTGAAGTGTCCCCTGAAGGATGTGCCCCAAAGTGACCAATTACTGTAGAGTAGTAGGAGACCCTTGGGAGAAGGGAAATAAATTAGCTGAGGCATTCTTCATTCTTCTGCTTCTCCATTCTTCCTCTTTTTTTTTCCTTTTTCTTTTTTTATTGGTTGTTCAAAACATTACAAAGCTCATGACATATCATCTTTCATACATTTGCTTCAAGTGGGTTATGAACTCCCATTTTTGCCCCAAATACAAGTTGCAGAATCACATTCTTCCTCTTAACTTTCACAATTTCTAGGTGAATAAATGTTTTGTTAAATGCTGTAATATTTAAGTGGTCTCTAGAATTTTATTAATTAAAATAGGGAAAGAATCATACACTGGACACTGATGGGGAAAATAAGAAGAAAATAACCAAAGTTTTTAAAAAGTCATACTTCCTAGTTATAATATCTTGAAGGGCTGTTGGTGAGGGGTGTTTGTTCATTTGTATTTAATAAAAATGTATGTGGTATGTAATGATTCTTGACTGAATTTACACAAATTATATAATTTGGAAAAATACTAAAATAAAGGTAGGTTGCAAGAATATATACATTTTCTGGTACATTTTTAAATTTTCCCATTAAAAATTATCATATTTTTCAAAAAGGTGTGTGTGGGGGAAATCCCATAAAAGCAGAATGAAGATCAGTGGGAAGAGGAAGAGGATTAATGGGGAGAGAGCAGAGGGATGGGAAAAGAGAGAAACTGAAGAATAAAATTGACCAAATTATGCTATGTACATATATGAGGATGCATAGTGAATTGCATATTTGTGTATATTTATAAAGCATCAATTTTAAAAATGATATATAAATAGAAGGAAGACCAGTAGAAGAAGAGGAATATGTAAGGGAGGACGGGAGGAAAAGAGAAAGTACAGGGGACTGAAATTATATCCCATGTACATATGATTATGTCAAAATGAACTCCACTATTATGCATAACATAATACACTAATGAAAACATTTTTTAAAATTACCATATTTTTCATTTCCTTACAACCAGTCCCTCTGAATTAAGGCTAGGGAAATAATATTCATGAACCATGTACATGCCTAGCTGTTTAGAAATAAGTCGAATTCAGTCAAATAATATTTATCATTTTAAAATGCCAAGCTACCAAGGAGGGCAAGATAGTGGATTAGAGTGAGACAGGATTTCTCCTAGCTCGACTACCCAGAACTCAGGCAGCAGGAAGACTGCTCCTCCCTGGGGCTTTGAGTGAAAAATCCTTAGCCAAACCAGAGACTGTTGGACTCATTAAACAGATCTGAAAATATAAGTTGCCCTGAATTTCTCAATCGTCCACGGAGAGAGCCAATCCAGGAACCATCTTGGGACAATGTCTGGTGCCAAGAGGGACTAGAAACCCAGATCCGTGAGTTTGCAGCTAGGTCCCGGTAAACCTGTCTGAGCCTAGCAAAAACAACTGACTCTAACAAGCTCTTGGGAAATTAGAAACTGATAGCATTTCACCAAGGGGACCTGAGATGGAGAGGCTAGACAGAACCCAGCTCTCCCCAGCCCTGAGTCCTGCCATCAGGAAATTCAAAGTGTGGGTGTAAGGGCACTTGGCTCTCAACTTGCCTGGTCCACCAGTCCCAGAGACCAGCTGGTCTGGCACCCAGTGGGTCCCGGGCACCATCACCAATCTAGCACCCACCAGGACCCTGGGTCCCTAGCTCCCACTGAAGTGGGCACCAGTCTAGCAACAAACCACTAGCCACCAGTCCCCCAATTCCCTGGCCCCCAACCTGGCCCACCACGCTGTCTACTAGGCCCACAGCTCCACCACTGGCCCATATCCCAGCCTGTCATTCCTCCACTTTGCCTCCAGGACTGCCAGGCCCAGCTTCACCACTAGGATGCAAGGCCCATCAGCCCGCCTGATCCACCTGGTGCAGGCCAGCTAGGCCCACCAGACATAACGAGTCACTTCACTACCCAGCTGCAGCCCAGCATCCTTGACCCACCACTTTGCAGCCAAGCCTGCCTGACCCAGCTGACCTGGCTTGCTTCTTTGTCACCTGGCTGCAGCCCAGCTTGCCTTAGCCATGTCACTGCCAGGCCCACCTGCCAC
>NW_026004252.1:0-2103 GCF_001458135.2 Marmota marmota marmota | reverse complement strand
TATATATATATATATATTCATATATACATATACATATGCATATATATTATATATATATATAAAGAAAATTATAAAGAACTAGGCTTATTTTGTAGTAGTTAGAGAAGTACATGCTAGCTGAGAGTCTATTATGACCTAAATTCTCACACCAAGTCATAAACTACAGTGAACTTTTGGGTCTGTAGAATTTATCATTGCACAATGCCAATATTTATCACTTCTTAGTAAATCTGAATTTCCCCCTTTCCTTAGAAAATGGCAGTTAGTATTTCTGCAGAGGGTTTGGAAATAGAATCACATAAAATATTTCTAGCAGGGTTTCATAATTATTATTCAGGGACAAGACCCTCCTAGCTAATTAAAGAACTTGAGGTTCTACTTATTTGGGGAAGCAGAGTAAAAGACTGATTTAAGTTTAATGTCTGACCATACACCTAATTTTTTATGCTAATATGTATGAATAATATACTTCCAAGCTGTTCATCTGGTTTATTTCTAGAGACACAACAATTGTCTAGCTATTACTATAGATTCTCATTGAACTGAAATGTTCTACCCCTATCATTTTTTCTGATGATCAGACACAGACATCTGGCCTCTACTTCTTCACATTCCCATTGATATCAGGAGTCCAGATTCACAGCTACATCTTGAATCCTTATGGAGTCTGTAGTGACCACCAACAAAGAACTCTCCAAGGAGGCTACTTTATTCATGAGACATTTTTTTTTAATGCCACGATGAAGACACTCTCTCCTGGATTCTTCTGGAAGTTATAATTAAGAAAAGATAAACTGAGAAGATTGCACATGATAGCTCCAATTTAACATTCCTACTTTGAATATTTTGACTTTCTTCTACAGTTTTGCATTTGTAAATCAGTGACATTGACAACACCTGGGACTTTTGTAGAAATAAAGAATCCCAGAATCCAGCCTACTGATAGATACTTAGGATTCATATTCACATAAAAACTTGACAATATCTGGTGTTTTATCCTCATTGACTTAAGATCACTTTTAGATTCCATTGTCAAAGGCTTCAAGTCTACTAATTTTTTTTGCCATACCTTTTCCACAGAAAGCAACTTCATCATGTTTAAGCTACTTCCATCATGACTTTTAGTGGACTTTCTCCATGTACCATTTGCATGGCCAATATATAAAGTGTTACAGTAGCTCACCGCAGTCTTTGAAAGTATTGTCACCACAATAACTTAAATGATTCAGCCACTTGGTCTCTCATCATCTTGACCTCTACCTCTATTATATCTCATGCCACTGTAATTTATAGGTTCTCTATTTGCCCCAAGTTAGAAAATAATTAGTGCACTCTTCAAACCTGTGAAGTCTAAATCTCAAAATTTTATTTTAAACATCTATTTCCTTGGTCACTTGTGGCAAGTAATATATTAGTCAGGGTCCAAGAAACACATAAGTACCTTCAAAAGAGATGATTGAGAATGGTTTAATAAAAGGATTACTTTCAAAGGTGTAGACAGGGCTAAAGGAAACCAGTATAGCTTAGTCAAATATTTCAGTGGCAGCAACATCTAACTTTTACCACTCTGTGCCTGAAAGACAAGGTGAGAGAGCAGTTACCAATACCAAATCAAATTTAATAGGGAAGAAGCAGCCACAGCAAAATCATTGTAGGCAGTGGAGGAGCCACAGGAATATAAGAATCATCTCTTCTTCCTCCGATCTCCCGTTGTACAACCCATTGACTAATGCTAAGAAAAAGTAAGAAGGCATTTCCTTCTCTTAATGCATACTTCATGGAGTAAGAACAAGGTGGACAAATCTGGAGACTAGATCTAGAGGGGACAAAGAGGGGATGTAAAGACACACATATCCACCATATAATATGTATCCATTTGTTGAGCTTTTCAACAATTTTAAAACATTATATTTTTCAGACCTAACATTTCTGCACAGTTCTTGTACAGATTCTTATCATTTTATATTAATACTCTGCTTCAATTCCTGTCTTCCTCAGATAGACATATTTTAAATTCTTATTTCATATTTTTTTCTTATTTTTATTTATTCTCATAGTTAAATTTAATAGTTAAATATCAGCCAAGTTGCTTTATCATATTTT
>NW_026004251.1:0-2103 GCF_001458135.2 Marmota marmota marmota | reverse complement strand
GTGCACCACCATGCCCAGAAAGAGTGGTATCTTATTCCCCACCTTTTTAAAAATATTTATTTTTTAGTTGCAGTTGGACACAATACCTTTATTTTATTTATTTTTACGTGGTGCTAAGGATGGAACCCAGGGCTTTGCACATGGTAGGCAAGTGTTCCCCCGCTGAGCCATAACCCCAGACATTCCCCCTTATTTTAGTTACATGGTGGTTGGTGAAAGGATATGAAGAGGCATGACATTGAACTGAGCATACTCAGGAATGTGCCACTTCTGCATGTGATAATGAGGCATTCCTGCATGGCTGTGTATGAGTTTCCCCAATAAAAGGCCTTTGATTCGCTTGCTTGAGGAGACTTTGCTTTGGGAATCAACCCAGAGTTGTCCTTACTTACCACCTCTCTCCATCCCTTCATCTATTGGTCATTCTTATTGGGTATCCACTCACCAAGAGCTCAAACTATTACTTTTGGTTAAAAAAAATTAGGGTGCGTCATCCTGTCATCTGGTGTGGCATTCACTATATGGCTTTGTCTTCTGACAATGGGGTGCACAATCTGAACCCAGCTGGAAAGCACCAATACCTTTCTGGGAGACGGATGGCTTGATTGAAGAGCGCCCTCTGCTGGTGGCCTTCAAGGGACCTACACACTGACAGCTTGGATACATTTAACATCTCCCGGAGACCCAGCCCCAGGATTTTCTGCCATTTCTATTTGCCAGAAGCTCCTGGTAATCTCCACCACTTCTGTTCCTTTCTTTTTCTCCAAGTCTGATGGGAATTTCTGGGTAATATCAAATCATTCTGGTTGGGCTCACTTCGGATGTAGTATTATTAGCCTCATCTGGGCCCTCCCTGTTGTTTACCCTCGTTTGCCCTTTTTGTCCATTCTTTCACCTTCCTGTTGCTTTCAAGGCTGCATGTTCTCAAGCTCATGATTCCACCTCCTGCCCCCTAATTATACCCAGTTTATGGGTCCTTAACATCCTGTCTTCTCCTGAAAATTCTCTTATTTCTTTTGCTGCTCTCTTGGAGAAAGAGTATCCCTCTTCCTAAGACTTGGCCTCCAAACATGCTCCTGAGTCTATTCAATTCAGCTTTCTTATTCAAATTTGCTTTTCCAAATAATTTTGTCTTAGTCTTAGTCTGACTTCTAGCGACTTATGATTTCCTTTATAGGGAAAAAAAGCTTCCTTCACTTGAAAGTGTGTTATCATTAACCCCTCCTCAAGCTTCTTCAGCTTACACTATCTCCAATTAACTCCTGGTTGTTCTTCATTCTTCAACCCATTGCATTTGACTTCCATTGCCTCCCCCACATTAAAACCAATCCCTTGAAGATCATTACTTATTTCCTGTCAGTAAAATTTAATAGCATCACCCACCACTAAAAGCTTCCTTCCTTCCCTCAGTCATTCAAAATAAATGTCAGGAGTAAGGAGCAGTGGGGATGACACATGCCTGTGATCTCAGCAACTCTGGAGGCTGAGACAAGAGGATCACGAGTTTGAGGCCAGCTTAGTCAATTTAGTGAGACTGTCTCCAAAAATAAAAAATAGAAAAAGAATGTGAGGCACTATGCTAACTAAACCTTGGGTACACTCAGCTGTCCCCTATTCATAAGGGATTGGTTTCAGAACCCTCCATGGATATCAAAATCCGAGGATACTCAAATCCTTCATAAAATGGTATAGTATTTACATATAATCTGTACATATCCTTCCATATATTTTAAGTCATCTCAATTACTATTAATATATAATGCAATGTAAATGATGCATAGTTGTTATGCTGAATTGCTTAGGGGAAATTACAAGAAAAAAAGCCTACATATTCAGAACAGAAGAAATCTCTTTCAAATATTTTTGATCCACAGATGGTTGAATCTTCGGATGCAGAACCCATGCATACAGAGGGCCTACTGTAGAGACAAGAAGAAACATCCCTTCTTCAAGGAGGTTATGGTATAATGAAGGCATACTGAAGATATCAAGGGAGGCAGGACCCCCCTAAATCTGCACAGGGATGTGAGAAAAAATTTCAAGGGGCAGATCACCAGGGAGGGGACAGGAATTATATATACCTTCCAGCTGCAAAGACAGATG
>NW_026004250.1:0-2103 GCF_001458135.2 Marmota marmota marmota | reverse complement strand
AAAAAAAAAAAAAAAAAAAAAAAGAATAAACTTTTTTTCTAATTCCAAACTGCCAAATTACATCCTTGTCTTGATGGTAGGCCAGGACTCCTAGAGGCTTCTATTTTTTGTTTAGCAAAGAAGAACTACAGAAACTCTACTGGAAACTAAATCTTTGCGCTGACAGAGCTGGTATTTGAGTAAACTCCATCCTTTCCAATCCCTCTCATTCGTCTCCATGCAAATGAGTTAGCAGCAGTAACTATAAGCTTAATCAGGCTCTCTCAATGATAAATAAACTTCATATTATGACTTCAAAACAGATGTTCATTGTCAACCTTAAAGGGAAAAAGTGCTACTTCTTACACAAAGGTAAAGTTCAGAAAATCCCTGCAAAATTTGATTCTTAATGGCTTTCTAACCGAGATATTCTCAGACCTGGGCTTATCCTGATTATTTTTTTTTTTTTTTAAACTCTCTCTTTATTTATTTTACTTTTTTTTTTTGGCAGACACAACATCTTTGTTTGTATGTGGTGCTGAGGATCGAACCTGGGCCGCACGCATGCCAGGCGGACGTGCTACCGCTTGAGCCACATCCCCAGCCCCTATCCTGATTATTCTTATTCTTGCTGATTTGCTTTATTTTGTTGTTTAAGGCTATCTTTCTCTGACTATCAAATATGATTAAGACCAAAGATCTGGAAAGTAATGGATAGACAAATCACTACCAAATGCTGCTGGGAATGAATTTTTAACTATGCTGAATATTTTCATTCTTGAAACTGGAGGCTGTGGCAAGGCTTCACACATGACATCAATTAGGAGGCAGAGCTCCCAGAATGCACACTGACTCCACAGGACAGCAAGCTAGCCAGAAAGCAAAAGATTAGCCCAAAAGTAATGAGCACAGTCCAACCAAAACTGCTGAATTCTGTAGATTTTAAACTTTAACATGCAGCACAGACTATCAAGGAGCAGCTTCACAAATAATGGAAGCACACACACAGAGCCTGGGAAGCCTTAAATAAAACCAAGAAATACAGTACTACCATCAAGATGTTTTATTCTGTATAAAGTCAGAAAGTCAAGATGGAAAGGGAAAGCAATTTTTTCTACTTATTTAGATGAACATAAAGCTATTAAGGACCAGACATTTAAAAAGAACATTTTTATTACCAAAACTAATAGAAACGCAGTTTCTACAAATACCACAACTCAGGACATTTGTCATTTGTATAAAGAAAGCACAGTATATATGACTTATTCATGTCTAATAAGCATTAATAATATAGTTTACATTCTAGAAAAGAAACAGATGAAAAATAAAGGGTAAGGAAGCAATTTTTTAAAGTAAAATGAAGCAATTTTTTACTTTAAAAATTATTTATTACTTATTACTTTATAAATTATTACTTTATTAATAAGTAATAAAGCAATACTGCTGGAATTACTTTATTACTTATTAATGCCCATCTTGTTTTAAAAAGGCCTTAAGGAGGCTGAGGTTGTGGCGCTTTTGGTAGAGCACTTACCTAGCATGTGCGAGGTACTGGGTTCAATTCTCAGCACCTCATAGAAATAAATAAAATAAAGGTCCATTGACAACTAAAAAATATTTTTCAAAAAAAAAAGAACTTAACTGCTTCTCGGTCCGGGTCCTGCTGAGTACTGTGGAGGTAAATACCAACCGAGCCTTCGTGGGCAGTGGCAACAGGACTGAGACGGGGCCTGTGAGGGCCGGTCAGGACTCACCCGTTGCTTTCGTCACCCGGCAAAGGGAACGAAATGCTGCCATTCGCATAGGATACCAACATGGCAGAGATCTGATGTCATCAGAAAGCGGCGGAGGAGAGAACTTCATCAATACCAGCGGCGACAGAAACAGTTGGTCTCCTGGTAGGGAGGGTGAGTCACAGACACCCGAGTCTCTCTCGCTTTGTCGTCAAGCCAGAGGGGAGGAGCGGGGCCGGCGCCTGCGCCCCGAGCAGGCCCAGCGGCTCGCCGGATGGTGGTCGCGTGACCCCAATTGGAGAGGGGGTGGAGCGGAGCCGCCACCCGCGCCCGCAAGGTGGGAAGACCTGCGACCAACCTGGAGATCAGGCCCAGCGGTCCGCGGCGTGGT
>NW_026004249.1:0-2103 GCF_001458135.2 Marmota marmota marmota | reverse complement strand
TCATGAGCATTTACAGTGATGTGATACAGGGAAAAGGCTGGTGAAATAAAATAGCAAGTGGAGTATACTAGCAAGAATTACTTTCCTTTGAAGTGAGGAAAGTTGTTGCTGACTTATTTCCATGGCAGTAGCTAAGCACTCCTGCGCAGCTTGAAGTTTAAATACAATGGGAAACTAGTCAAAGTACTAACATAGAATTGTTAAGTATATTTATTTTATTCCTTTTGAGATAGAGTAAAAACAAATTTCTTAACCCCATGCTGTGAATATTAATTTTTTCATGATTTATGTAGTTTGTTTATCGATGGACACTTTTACAACAGGATTTATGAAGCTGGGTCGGAGAACAACACGGCAGTTGTAGCAGTAGAAACTCACACAATACACAAAATTGAAGAAGGAATTGGTAAGTCTTTGTTTTTCTAGTACTTTTGACCTTTGCTTCCTTGGTTGAGCTGTTTTGCCTTTGTGTGTGTGTGTGTGTGTGTGTGTGTGTGTGTTGGGGGTCAAACCCAGACATAGCTTCACCTGTGCTAGGCAGATACTCATTAAGCTACATTGCCAGCCTGAGATACCTTGCCTACCATGCCTTATGTTTTCCTTACACCTAGTGTGCCTACCAATACTGGAGCCATCAATTTGATGGAAGCGTATTTAGAGACTAAGACCTACTGACTAAGATGTCAGGGCTGGCAGATGATTATTTAATATCAGTATGCTAGGGTAAATGAAAGATTATTCATCTATAAAAATCCCACAAAGATAGAAGCTTGTCTAGCAAACCCCAGGCCCTGGTTCAATTCCTACTACCATCCAAAAAAAAAAAAAAAAATTCCCACAAAGGAACAGAGTCTCAAGTTGATACATGTCATTAGAGAAATTGCGGATAAGGATTGATGAGGTGTTGACTCAAAGGCTGTCAGGAGAAAGAAACTGGAAAGAAATTTTGAAATTAAGCAAACTTAAGTTTGAATCCTATTTTCTCACTTTTTTTTTTGGTGGTATCAGGGATTAAACCCAGGGCCTTGCACATGTTAGACAAGTGTTCTACCTCTACTACTCATCTATGCTGCAAGCCTTTTTTTTTTTTTTTTGGTATTCGGGATTGAACTCAAGGGCACTTGACCACTGATCCATGTCCCAGCCTTATTTTGTATTTTATTTAGAAACAGGGTCTCACTGAGTTGCTTAGTGCCTTGCATTTGCTAAGGCTGGCTTTCAACTTATGATCCTCCTGCCTCAGCCTCCCGAGGTGCTGGGATTACAGGCTTGAGCCACCATGCCTGGCTCCAGCAGCCTTTCTTATTTTATTTTGAGGCAGGGTCTCACTAAGTTGGCCAGGCTGGCCTTGAATTTGTGATTCTCCTGTCTCAGTCTCCTGAGTAGCTAGGATTACAAAGAGCCACTGTCTAGTACTACTTTGTCACTTTTTAGCTGTGTGTCCTTAGAAAGTCACTGATTTTTCTGAGGCCCATAAACTTATATGAAAAACATAGCAAACAATTACTGCTTCACATGATTTTATAAGAGCTAAATAATACTAAGCATGTAAACAAATACAGGGTATTGTGGCACATGCCTATAGTCCCAGCAGTTTGGGAGGCTGAGGCAAGAGGATCACAAGTTAGAGGCCAGCTTCAGCATCTCAGCAAGCAACTTAGTGTGACCCTATTTAAAAATTTAAATAAAAGGATTGAGGATATAGCTCAGTGATAGATTATCCATGTATTTAATCCCTAGTACTGCAAAACAAAACAAACCAACCAACAAACAATACACATATATGTTAGAGTGTCTAGCACATAATAGAAGATAGCTATTATGCCAAACTTCTTCTGGAGGATTCCTAAACAATACTAGCAAGAATGAAGTATTAGTTCCTTAGGGAAAGTAGGAAACTAGTAATTTGGAATTTAAAATTTGGTGAAGGACTGGAGATACAGCTCAGTTAGTAAAGTGCTTGCCTTGCCATGTACAAGGCCCTGGGTTCAATCCCCAGCACCACAATAAAATAAAATAAAATAAAATTTGGTAAAGACTTGTTTATTAGGGCTGGGGATGTGGCTCAAGCGGTAGCGTGCTCGCCTGCCATGCGTGCGGCCC
>NW_026004248.1:0-2104 GCF_001458135.2 Marmota marmota marmota | reverse complement strand
AATATCAAAATAATCCTCCAGCTATCTGAACTCCAGCTGGTGTCCTACAGTTCAGTGATAACACCACACACCAGGAGTTAGAGCAGAATGCATGGGTTAAGGGCTCAATTCCAGACTGCCCCCCCTTCAGATACCAGTCACAAGTGATGGGTCCCTAGGTTGCCCCTACTGCTTTCCACCTTTAATACAGATTGGGGGTTCCCATGACCTGCTCCCCAATTTGCTAATTAGCTATGACAGCTAGTAGAACTCAATAACATATTCATTCACTGGCTTATTGTAAAGGATATGATAAATGTTATATATGAAAAGCCAGAGGAAGGGCTCCATAGGCCAATGTCCAGAGGGTCCCAACAGCAGGAGCTTCTGTTCTCCTGATATAGGGATGTTCACCAACCCAGAAGCTTTCTAAGTGTCCACACTATAGGGATTTCTCAGGCAGGGCTCCTCTCTAGACATGACCCGTCATAAACTCCATCTCCAGCCCCTCTCCCTCCTGGGAAGATTGGGTAGGGCTGAAAGTTCCACCCTTCTAATCACAGCTGGTCTTTCTGGTGACCAGGCCCCATTCAGGAGCCCACTAAGAGTTACCCCATTAGAACAAAAGCCATCCTGTCACCCAGGAAATTCCAAGGGATTTAGGAGCTCTATGCCAGAAACTGGAGTCAAAGACCAAGAGCTAGGACAAAAGATGATCCCAGCACCCCATCACTCAGGAAACAAGGACAGTTTTTAGAGGTTGTGCCAGGAACCGAGAGCAGGGACCAAATACATATTTCTATGTCACAAATGGTACCCAGATCAAACTCTTGAAACCAAAGAGACTAAACTCAAACTTCCAGTTTATAGTAAAAATGCAGAAGGTGGCTGTTCTCTAGGAATTCTACCATTTTCATGTCTATCATGTTCATGTATGTGTTCTCTTTCTCTGTCTCTCCTTTGGATCCTAATTTTGAAAAATTCAGAGTCTGAATTTTCCAGAGTCTAAATATTTATTGACTTCCTCCTGCTTGGATTTTCCTCCATCTCGACGGTAGAGTGAATTCACCTTTTCAGCCTTGGACTTAGGTCAGCCTGGGGCTCCCTCCTTTTTACCCAGTTCTCTATACCCTGCTCTGCTTGTGGTTCTTCAGCCTTTCCTTGGAGATTCGCCAGCCAATTAAAATAATGGTTGTTAACACATGATGTACATGGCTTACGTGATGTACAAGAATTCCATAAAATTAATCTAGAAATGGGTCAGTCATATTTTAAAGCATAGCTTATGATAACCTCAGAAGAAAATCTAACCAAAGGTAGACAATTAGAGAATATTAACACCAGAACAAAAAGGTTTTTCAGATTTAGAAACTTCCTTTCTTAATTTTAAATACTTTCTGCATGAGAAAATTTATGACAGGGAAATAAAACCTGCAAGTCACTCTTCTGTCTTTTGCATAAAACAAATAACATTCTGTGAGAAAGGGAACCTCCTTGAACATGTCCATGAACCCAGGAATTCCACTCAGAAAGAAAAGGCTGACTTTAGCCTTGACAGTCCAATCTTAGAAGGCTCTGTAACACCATTTTCTCAAATAATCAAAAATACCAAAATGTACCGGAACTCTCTGGAATGATGCAAACAGCTGTTGGACAATGCGATCCTCACAGCAAGTGGCTTAGTTAAAAGTGTTTCCATTTAAGGTTATTCTACAAGAAAGAAGGTCTCAAAACAGTATTCATTATGTGCCCAAAGCAAGTTTATCTCTCGTTCAGGCAGTCCTTGCTTTGCTATTTATTTACTTGGGCATGTGAGGCACATTTTGTTAACAAAGTGTTTCTCCTGCATGGAAATATTGGCTGCTATTCTCGTCTGCCATTGTGATTGTGACATTCATCCTTATCAGACCTCTGCAGCTGTCTGTCTGATATGGGGCTTTCACAGTAGCACTTTAATGTGTAGAAGAATCCCCCACAGAATCCTGTAGAAATACATACTCAATAGGTCTGGGGGTGGGAGGGATGGTAAGGGTGGGTGATGGGCAGTTGGGGAGGTTCTGAGATTCTGCATTTCTTTCTTTCTTTCCTCTCCTCCTCCTCCTCCTCCTCCTCCTCCTCCTCCTCC
>NW_026004247.1:0-2104 GCF_001458135.2 Marmota marmota marmota | reverse complement strand
TTTTTTTTTTTTTTTTTTTTTTTTCCCCAGCGCTTGGGATAGAACCCAGGGCTTGGGCCTGCTAGACAGGCACTCTACCACTGAACTCCACCCCAGCCCTAAATGCCTATTTTTTAAATCAGGTTATCCGATATTCTTTTGTTGTTTTTGTTGAGTTGTAGAAGTTCTTTAGATATGTTTGATGTTAACCTCTCGTCAGATACGTGTTTTGAGAGTACTTTCTCCCCATAAGTCATGTGTTCACTCTGTTGATTGTTCCTTTGACAACTCTTTTTATGCTACTAGCACCCAACAATTTCACAACTAAGGAATCCTTTGGCTTATTTTTCCTCCCATCACCCTCACATTTTGAAAGAAGTCTGTCTTCCAAATATTTATTAAGTCATAATTCATTTCAAAGAGTCAAAATGATATTGCACATTTCCTCATATTAAAACTGTGACAAGCTAATGAAACTGTCAAATTCCTTTGTTTATATCTGTACTTACATCATTCACTGAGCCAGTAACTTGATGGGTCAAAATAGAAAGAAATGAAAAGGAAAGGTGATATCCTACCATTTAAATTCCATTATCTCTAAAATATCATTTTGCAGTGACTAGTGGATTTAATTGTTATTCATCTTTCTTTTCTGATGAATGCTTAAGTTACATGAAATAGGTTTTCTTTACCATAAATGTCTGTAGATCTTTTTTGAAACAGAATAATTCTTTGTTTTATTAAAATAAATTTAAACCATAAGAATATATATGGTAGAATAAACTTCCAGTGATCACTTGTCACCTCACATTATTTATTTATTTGTCTATCTTCACAGTGCTGGGGGTTGAACCCAAGACTTCATGGCATGCTAGACAAGCACTCTACCCCCGAGCACACCACAGCTCCATCTGTTATTAATCACTCAGTGTATGTCACACCCAGCTGTGAAATGTGGGGGAAAAAAATACACCAATTGGCATAGCTCTTACTCCCAAGGGTCTTGGTCTTATTCCCCAGGCAAGAACACACCTAAACTACCAGTGGCAGAAAAATTAAATAAGAGCATTGCTTATTTACATGCTTGCCATGGAATCTGAAAGAAGCCTGCTGTAGAAATTCTTTGCCAAATTCAATAAGTTTGTATTCTCAAAATCTATTATGAACTGGCATTATACTAGAATTAAACAGTATACTCTTGGGATGTCATTAGACTGGGAAGACAAATTATTGGCTCATCGTCTATACTTAAATCATGTCTTCTGCTCAGCCTGTGGATCACACTGGCAGAATAATGTGCTTTGGTTTGTATAGACTTACAATGTTGATGAAACTGTGAGAACAGAAATGAGAAATGGTGGTTTAGTAGATTTTTTATTACCAAAGAGACAAGATGAGTCAAGTCTACAGAAAGCTTCATCATCATCTTTTCCAATAAAAGTCCATTTTCACATTGAGGATATGAGTGATATTAAGAGCTCAGAATGGAACCAACACAAGGAAAGGGATCAGGTATTTAGTATTTAAAATTAAGTTATTATGTTGTAATTCTACAACATGTACAACCAGTAAAATGAGAAGTTATGCTCCATTTATGTATGATGTGTCAAATGCATTCTATTGTCATGTGTAACTAATTAGAACACATAAAAAAAGAAAAAAAAATGAAAGTATTAACAAATTAAATGCCTATTAGAGATTATCTGTTTTCAAGAAAGAACAATTTTATTTCACTTAATTAATTCCACAAATGCTGTATTGTTAAAAGAAGAAAAGGAGTTGTTTGTGAGACACACTTCCCTACTCAGAGCTCATTTGTCTTCTCTTCAGTAGAGGTGAAGGTCTATGCATGTGGAATGGCACTCTTAGCTAGTTATTATGTATCCATTATTTTGTCTGTTATACATCTGCTCTTAGAAATGGCAAGGCTAAACCAGGAGTCTAGGTGCATGCCTGTAATCCCAGTGGCTCAGGAGGCTGAGGCAGGATGATCACAAGTTCAAAACCATTTAGTGAGGCCCTCAACAACTTAGCAAGACCCTGTCTCTAAAAAAATATATTAAAAAGGGCTGGGGATGTAAGTGTCTCTGGGTTCAATCCCTGGTACCAAAAAAAAAAAAAAAAA
>NW_026004246.1:0-2104 GCF_001458135.2 Marmota marmota marmota | reverse complement strand
GGATTTTCCATTTGAATAGACCTAATAGCCCTCTGCATGCCTTTTAACAGGTCTTCAGGGGGCCACGAACTTTGGCCCATATACTCAAAAAGACAAACTTCTAGAGCCGTCCAAGTTTTCTGAATACTTTCTATGCCTCCAGGTAGTTCATTAGAAAGATAAACCTTTTGTAACTTTCTTCCTAATTTCTCCCAAGTAAATAAATTTGGAGACTCTTGTTCACAAAACCAAGGACAATATTCGCCTACAATCTTTAAGAATTATAATAACTGAGCTTTCTTTATCTGTTTTCCTTTCTGATTAATTATACTGTCTAACATAGTCAGATACATTTCCTTATCCGTAGAAGTTGAATTTCCCATTTTAATTAATTTAACGTCTCTTTCCTTCAATATCTCCAGGTACTTTTGTGACCTAAATTGTCACCACTTCCTTTATCTTTATCTTTATAGCGCGCTCCCACTCAATCTAGCTAATCTAGAATGCCCCCCTCGTGGGCGCCAATTCCACCATGTGGCCTGCACATTGGTTTCATTAATGAGGTTCTTGGCATAAAAGTTAGCTAGTAGAGATCAAAATAAAACACACAGTCTCAGTTACCTTTTTCTATGACCAGGTCCGAGACAGCTCCCCTCTCTGAACCACCCGTAGGGCAGCAAGGATTACTCAGGGCTAGCAGGAGAGAGAGAGAGGGAGCACGCCAGGGAGTAGCCTTTTATTGGGGAACAAGAAATTCAGGGGAGAATTCCATCCAATGAAGGTTGAGGGGGGGCCGCACTCCAAGGTCAGGGTCAGTGATTGGGCCCCTGGGGTCAGTGGTCAGTCACACCCCCACACGGACAGGTTCTCTCATCAGGAGAGGGCCGGGAAAGTTCCGACACAGCCAGAACGCCTGAGACCCAAACCGGGAGTCGCCCAGTCACGTGTGAGAACAGCTCTCCACAAATGTCTGAGTTTTTTCTGCATCTTGATGCACAGAGAACTGAATGAATGGGTGGATGGCCCTTTGGGGCAGACTGGAAGGAGACATTGTAATGGCTCTCGAGTTCAAGGGTCACTCCTGATAGACTCCTGGCCTCTCCTACTAGGAATGCGGTTCAGGCACTGAGACATGGCTGAGGTCTGGAAACTGAGCCAACAACCAGACTTTTGATGCATGTCAGCATTCAGCCTCCTGATCATTCATCCTTGGGTTTTGCTTTCCTTCTTAAAATCAGGCAGAATCTGAGTTGCCTATCCAGGTGCTTTGCCATGAGGTTCCTTGTGATCTCTCAGCCCCAGGCTTAGCTCCCTGAGGATCAGGCCCCTGGCTGTCTTTCTACTTTCTAAGCATGTGCACACTCTTTCCTTCTGCCTATTCATCACCTTCATTCAAGTTCCATGGTATCAGAATTTTTCTTCTCCATTACTTGCTCAGAGGCCAGATGTGGAATTCTGTCCCCCATCCTGTACCCCGGTCTTCAGCAGTCATCATCACTGAGCTTCTAGACAATGTTGGTGCCCTTCTTGCCAGGCAGGCTTTTTATTGTGTTACTTTATTTTAAATCACTACATATTAACATAAAAATGTTATATATTAAGGAGGTGCCATGTGAAGGTTATACTGTGTAAGGTTTAAATTATGTTAAACATATCTGTCACTGCTAGCATTTATCATTTCTTTATGGCAAAGGCTTTCAAAATCCTTTAACTACTTGAGATATATAAGATTTATAGTTGTCTATAGTCGCCCCACTGTGCCATAGCACACCAGAACTTCTTAATCCTACATAACTAGAACTTAGGACCCATCAGTCAACCTTTCCCCAACCCTCCTTTTTCAGTTACTGTATACAGCCTCTGGTAACCACTATTCAATTCTCAACTTTTGGGATCAACTTTTTTGGATTCTATCTGCAAGTGAGATCATATGGTATTGGTATTTCTGTGTTTGACTTACTTCCTTTAACATGATGATCTCCATGTCCATTATTTTGTTGCAAATGAGAGGATTTTGTCCATTTTATGGATGAATAGTATTCCAGTGTGTGTTATGTATCACATGGTCATTATCTGTTCATCAGTTGATGGACACCTAGATTGTTTCTGTTTCTTGGCCTTTGTG
>NW_026004245.1:0-2104 GCF_001458135.2 Marmota marmota marmota | reverse complement strand
AAATTGAATAGAAATAAACAAGTTTTTTCAATCTTAGTCTTAAAAATTGGTTCTCAGATGTTTTTAAATTATTAGTTATAATAGCATAGAAATGAATTGACCTTTTTGTAGGAATGTGTAAATTGCAAATTAAAAGACAAGAAAGATCTGAAATTGGCAATGTCTTTTTTTAATTAAATACCTTCTTTATGTTTTTAAAAGAGGAAGAATAATGAAATGTTTGATTTAATGCAAATGATTTATTTGGGGTGTAACCAGCATTGGATGTGGAATATACATTTGCAGAGAGACATAAAATAATATAATATGATAATTCAGAACAACTAAATGTATACTTCTATCAAACTATCTTTTCATTTGAACTAACAAATCCATTTGAAATCCTTAACATAGAAGAAAAATTGGCATCCTAGAACCATATAAAATCACTATTCCAGATAATAATACCCTGGGTGAATCATAAAAATTTTGATGCAATCTACCAGAAATAACCTAAATATGGAGAGGGATCAATAGATAACTGATATGGGATGAAATTTATATTTAAATGAAGCACCCAACTATATTCTAAGACTAGATTCCCCCTGTAGTACATATTCTTCATCTCAACTTTAAATTTTCCTGTGAAATGTTCCAGTGACCATTCATTGCATTCAGGATAAAACCTAAAGAATTTATCTTGTCCTTTAAAGGTCTTCCCAGTGTATTCCTTGACATGAGCTCAATCTTCCATTACCACAAGTGGACACCAGTGCTGAATTAGATAAGCTGGCTTCACAGGCTCTGACCTGGAGCACCCAGGCCTTGGATCATTTTGTTTGGTCTGCTGAGCCAGTTTCATCCTTTTTCTTCCATGTCTGCCTCTCAAAATTGGCTCTGCAAAACTGCTGAGCTAAAAGGAGCTTCCTGCTTTCTCCTCTTCCCTTAGCAGATTGCTATTAACTCTGTTCAACAAATATATCTAGTCAAGTACCAAGTGCTTTGGATTTTACCTCTTAAGGCACAGAATGATTGCTGGCTCCTAGTAGATACTATTTGTTGACTGATTGATTTAATATTTTTGAAATTGTGTTCTCTTCTCTAAAACTGACACTGCTGACAGGTCCCCATCTTACCTAAACACAAACCAGGTTCCCAGCAGGACATATGGCCTGAAGTCTTTCCTCCTCTACACTGTTGCCATAATGATCTCTCTAAAACAGAAATCTGGCTCACTCACTCAAAGGCTGAATTCCATAGGCTTCATGTGATTTATAAGGCCTCATGGTCTTCTCTTTCTTCTCTAGCCAATTATCTGCAGCTTCCACTTATGTGCTTCTGGCCCATCAATTTTGGGGAGTTGCCTCTTCACAAGTGCCCTAAAGGCCTACATCATTCAAAAGGTGCATAATTTAATGACATTTCTTCCATGTGAATAAATCTAAACAAATATGTCAAGACACTCTGGATCAGTGGATTCACCTTGGTAGAACACGTTTCATTCCATATGCTTCTGCCCAGATGCTCTGTTATTAGTTCACATCAGACATTTCCTTAAATCTACAGAAGAACACGTGATAGGGGATTGGTGAACGTCTTCCTGTCATTTTATTGCATTCAAATCCTGTTCCAAAGATTCAGATTTGGAAACATTACCTCAGGCGTTAGCCTGAGCCCTAGGAGCACTATTTAATGAGCATTTCAATTATGTTTTTATAGTGTACAGGGAAATAATTTGTACAGTTGTGGTTATGGTTCATATGCCCCACCAAAACTCATGTTGAAATTTAATCCCCATTATGAGTTATTAAGAGGATGGAAATTTAATCTTAGTATGGGATGGAGGTAATTAAGGTTAAATGAGATAACAGGAGTAGAACTGTAACAAATGGGACTCTGCTTTTAAACAAAGGGGCAGACAGACCTGACCTAGTACATTCTGTCTCACACTGTGATGCCCTACACCACTTTTAGAATCTACAAAGAGGCTCCCCCACAAAAAAAAAGAACTTTCCCATTTGCAGCACCTCATCATTGTATTCCCAGAAACATGAGCTGATAAAAAAACTACTCTTTATAATTTACCTTGTCTGTGGTATTTAGTAATAGCAACAGAAAATGAACT
>NW_026004244.1:0-2104 GCF_001458135.2 Marmota marmota marmota | reverse complement strand
AAAAAAAAAAAAAAATATATATATATATATATATATATATATGATCAGAGATAATTTCCAAGAATCCTCAAAGTTCTGAAGTTTGAATCATAGGTAAAGATTGTTAGACTGCAAAGTAAAATTTCTAGTTTTCTTTGATCAGTTGAGTGTTTTTTGAACAAATGCAATGAGTTTTAATGCCTGTCAATAGTTTCACTTATAAAAACAAAATCATAAATCAAGTATGTCTTAAAACAAGACTTTTAAAAATAAACAATGCTCAGAAAATGCAATACTTAAGCAGAATGCTACTCTGGCTTCTTTGCAATGGAGAAGACCTATTCACTGGAAGAAGCTATTCACTGGACCCATTTTCCCCATTGACATGACTTGTTTTGTTCTTGCAATAATATGAGTTTGAGTCCCAAGTTCTGAGAGTGCCATATTCATTCTATTCTCATTTCATTCTAAGAAAATAGATCTGTCATAACATAGTGCATAATGTCATAATATTGAACTTCAGGGATATAAACTTTTTATACATATTAAAAGGTGGGCGTAGAAAACGTACTAGTCAAATTATATTGCTAGTTTAGAGCTGTGGAATATCAAATAAAATTTCTTCTCTGGTTAAGTGAAATAATAGTAGAAAAGTAGCACTGTGGTTGTTTCCAAATATGGCAAACTAAATGATAGAAGTACTTCATACAAGGACATCTAGATCTTAGCTGGGATTGAAAGTGCCAACATATATTATCAATGTATTGCTGAACTTGCACAAGGAATTGGAAACCTTAATGGGCCTTCTCCTCAGCACCCATGCAAGCAAGTAATATAAATGATCCCATGATAGGATTAATATAAGGGAAGCTGCCTAAAGCAGGGCTGATTTTAGAAAAATAAGTGTCCTGTAACAACCGGGGACCACTAGATGGATCCATGGGGCAGATGTACTCAAGGGCCACCAAGATGATGGTAGGCTTTGGCTTCTCCAGGTAACCAACGTAAAATGTGGCTGGAAGAGAGCCCTCCTTTTTTGGACCCCCGTAATTCCTCTAAAAATAAAGTCAAATATAAGATCACAACCTAACACCACTAAATACACAAAGGAACAATTTCTGTGAATGGTTATTAACAGATATAATTAAACCGCAAGATTGTCTCCAAAAGTAATTAGGATAATGGGAAAAAAATCAGAAAATACAAAATACCTTTATATATAATGCTTTTTGAAATGAAAGCAATACAATCTTGAAATGAGAGAATAAAATAAAGATCATCAGAAAATGAAATTGTAGATATTGGAAACATGAACAAACTGCAACAGTTAAGAATGAATACTTGTTTATTTTTTTCAATGATTTTAGTAAATAGGGTAGATAACAGATTGGATAGAGTTGGATTTTAGAGAAATAAAGAAGAGATCCGAAGGGATTTCCCTGAACCTAGCCAGAGAGAAAAAAAGAAGCAAATTTGGAAAGTCTGAAAATATGGATGATAGAATAAAGGTCTAAAAGGAACCTCATCAGAGTCCTATGAATGGAGGGAGGAAAAGAACAAAGGCTCTATTAGAAGAGGTAACAAAATGAATCCTATAAGATGTAAAATTAGAGAAATTTTTTAAACATTTAAAATAAAACTAAATAGGCCGAACTATGAGAAAAACTACAGATCTTTATAAAAATGCATATGTGAAAACCAGAGAGGCAGTGGAATCAATATTTAAAGTGAAAGGGATTAGCAACACACCCAGGGATTTTACAAAATTGAGTTTCAAGAACAAAGAGCCTATAAAGATATTTTTTAAGATAAACAAAAAAAATTAGCTCTACAATACATTAAAGGAGTTATAAAAGTTTAAAGATAAAAATAATTTTTTATAAAGATGAAAAATAATTCTTGGAAAAAGTCTGAAATGCAAGAAAGAATACTGATCACAAAATAGATAAGTTTGTAAGTGAACATATACAAGAAGCAAGTGTGTGGCTTTATCAATGATAAATGATTATCTCTAATCAGTGGCAGCAAGCTATTAAATAATCATACTCAGATAGTCTAATGTTTTACAGTTAAATTTTCAGATGCAAAATTTTGTAAATTTTAAACTATGGGTAAAAGTGAAATT
>NW_026004243.1:0-2104 GCF_001458135.2 Marmota marmota marmota | reverse complement strand
GACATGATGCCAGCAGACTGGGCTAGCATGTGTAAAGCTGTGCTAAATGGAGGGCAATATTTGTTATGGAAGGTTGCCAATGAGGAATTTTGCACGGAGACAGCTAGGCGAAATGCAGCAGCCAGTTACCCTCAAAAAATCTAGATATGTTGTTAGGAAAAGGACCTTATGAGGGTCAATGGCAACAAATTGAATATGATCCTGCTATATATTCACAAATTGCTGCAGATGCAGTTAGGGCATGGAAGACTTTACAAGGACATGGAGATTTACAAGGTCAATTATCTAAGATAATACAAGGAGCTAATGAACCTTACACTGAATTTGTAGATAGGCTTATTCAAATAGCTACTAGAGTTTTGGGGGATACAGAACAAGCAATGCCATTAATAAAACAACTGGCTTATGAGCAAGCAAATCGTTGGTGCAGAGAGGTCATTAGACCATGCAAACATGGAGATTTAAACACATATATTAAATTATGTAGAGACATTAATGAACAAGGGCAAGTCTTGGCAGCTGCAGTACAACAGGCTTTACATGCTAGGCTGAAAATATGCTACAATTGTGAATAAACAGGACATTTTAAAAGGAATTGCCCCATAGGAGGAGGGTTTAACAAAGCTAGGTATCAAAGGAGAAGAATACCAGGTATTTGCCCACGATGCCATAGAGGGAGACATTGGGCTAATGAATGCCATTCTCAAACCACCATAGAGGGTATTCCATTATCAAAAAACGGACAAGGACCAGGTGTTTACCCACAATATCATGGAGAAAGGCATCGAGCTCCATTGCCAAAAAATGGACAGGGGGGCCCAATGCTCCGGGGCCCATGACCACAAATATACGGGGCACTGGAGGAACCCAGAAACAACATGGAGGAACCCAGCAACACCATCAGGGTAGTATCCATCAGATCTCTCATCAGACGAACTAGAGGGAGCACAGGGTTGGACATCTGCACCTCTGCCAGAGCAGTACTAACTCCAGAGATGGGAGTTCAAATCATTCCCACAGGAGTAAAAGGACCTCTTCCCCAAGGAACAGTAGGCTTATTATTAGGATGCAGTTCTTCTACTCTAAAAGGACTTATGATAAGTCCTGGGGTAATTGATCCCAATTATGAAGGTGAAATAAAAATTATAGCTAGTTCTCCAAAGGGTATATCAGTAACTTCACCAGGAGATAGAATAGCACAGTTATTAATATACCCAGCCTACATGATAAATTTTCCAGTTGTACTATAGAAAGAGGTTCCAGGGGATTAGGCTCCACAGGTGTAGATTGGGCTTTGTGGTCTTTAAATTTAGATTCTCGCCCAATGCTCCGGGGCCCATGACCACAAATATACGGGGCACTGGAGGAACCCAGAAACAACATGGAGGAACCCAGCAACACCATCAGGGTAGTATCCATCAGATCTCTCATCAGACGAACTAGAGGGAGCACAGGGTTGGACATCTGCACCTCTGCCAGAGCAGTACTAACTCCAGAGATGGGAGTTCAAATCATTCCCACAGGAGTAAAAGGACCTCTTCCCCAAGGAACAGTAGGCTTATTATTAGGATGCAGTTCTTCTACTCTAAAAGGACTTATGATAAGTCCTGGGGTAATTGATCCCAATTATGAAGGTGAAATAAAAATTATAGCTAGTTCTCCAAAGGGTATATCAGTAACTTCACCAGGAGATAGAATAGCACAGTTATTAATATACCCAGCCTACATGATAAATTTTCCAGTTGTACTATAGAAAGAGGTTCCAGGGGATTAGGCTCCACAGGTGTAGATTGGGCTTTGTGGTCTTTAAATTTAGATTCTCGCCCAATGCTAAAACTAAATATTCAAGGACATGAATTTAATGGGCTACTGGACACAGGTGCAGACCTTAGCATCATATCTCGACAAGAATGGCCGAAACATTGGCCATTACAACAAGCCACTCAAATGCTTCGAGGCCTAGGAGTGGCAACTAATCCCCATAGAAGTGCAATGGTATTAGATTGGAAGGATCCTGAAGGATGTGAAGGAACTATACAGCCATATGTATTGGATCATCTTCCTATAAATTTATGGGGACGAGATGTCCTAGATCAATTAGGTT
>NW_026004242.1:0-7317 GCF_001458135.2 Marmota marmota marmota | reverse complement strand
AGAAGGGAAAGCATATGGAAATGGTAGGAGACCCTCAATGTTACACAAAATTACATATAAGAGGTTGTGAGGGGAAAGGGGGGGAAACAAGGGAGAGAATTAAACAACAGCAGATGAGGTAGACAGGGAAGATGGGAGGGGAGGGGGGATAGTAGGGGATAGGAAAGGCAGCAAAATACAACAGTCACTAATATGGCATTATGTAAAAATTGTGAATGTGTAACTGATGTGATTCTGCAATTTGTATTTGGGGTAAAAATGGGAATTCATAACTCACTTGAATCAAATGTATGAAAGATGATATGTCATGAGCTTTGTAATGTTTTGAACAACCAATAAAAAATAAATAAAAAAAAAGAAAACATAGGGTCAACACTCCATCATATTAGTGTTTGTACTGACTTCCTTAACAAGACCCCCAAAGCACAAGAAATAAAACCAAGAATCAATAAGTGTAATATCATCAAACTGAAAAGGTTCTGCACAAAAAAGGAAACAGTTAAGAGCATGAAGAGAGAGCTTGCAGAATGGGAGAAAATGTTGGCCACCTGCCCCTCCAATAGGGGATTAATATCCAGAATTTACAAATAACTCAAAAAACTTATTACCAATAAGAGAGCAGATAACCCAATCAATAAATGGATAAAATAATTAAACAGAAACTTCTCAAAAGTTAATATATACATATGTATGTATATATGTGTATATGCTCATTTCTAGCAATTGGGGAAATGCAAATTTAACTTACACTAAGATTCCATCTCAGTCCAGAGAGAATGGCAATGATCAAGAATATGAACAATAATAAATGCTGGCATGAGGAAATGTTGGTTGTGGGGGGAAAGATATACTTGTACATTGTTGGTGGGACTGCAGACTAGTACAATAATCACTCTGGAAAAAAATATGGAGATTACTCAAAAACTATGGATGGAAACACCATATGACCCAACTATCCCACTCCTTGGTATTTTCCCCAAAGACCCAGATACCTGTCAATAGATGAATGGATTAAGAAATTATGACATAACACACACACATACACACACACACACACACACACACTCACTCATTCTACTCCCTTGCATGAATATGCATATATACGTATATACACACATGCACACACACATAATGGAGTTTTACTCAGCCACATAAGAGAGAATAAAATTATGGCATTTGCTGGTAAATGGATGGAAATGTCTCAACCACCAACCTGTGTGGGGAGGGAATAAGTAACCCTCAGAGGTGTGGATCACCTGGAAATAAAAGGCTGAAAAAGTAATATCAAGAAGTAAGGACACAAAAATATATATTGAAAGCAGAGGCTTTACGGGTGGAAAAGACCTGATGGATCTGATCCTAACAAAGGGAAAAGCCAACAAATGCTTTATTTACAGTGAAACACATCGAAGGAATTTATTATGAGGAAGGGCTCTTCCAGGTAAACAAGAAGCAAGAGGCTGTGGAGAAGTTGGCCTGATTGGGGACTCATCAATTGACCAGTAATTCTTCCTCATCCAGGCAGCTGGTGCCACAAGGCTAGTTGGATGCATTGGTATCTCTTTCTACCTCTGGGAGTTGTGTTTGAACCTAGGGCTGTCTGAGCCAAAAACTTCCACAGTATCACAGAATTCTCTTGAGTAGGATGTTTGCCCAAACAATAAAGTGGTCTCAAATCGGTAAGATAATACTGAGAGTTCGAGGGGCTCACCTCCACTTAGAGATGACTCAGACATGCCCACAGTTAATTCACAGCTTTCAACAGAAATGGATCCTGCTAAGTGAAATTAGCCAAACTCAGAAACTCAAAGATCAAATGTTTTCTCTCATATGGAAGCTAGAGTAAAATAAAGGAAAGGAGGGTGGAAGGATAAAATTACATAAAGAACCAATCAAATACAAATTAATAGATGAGCAAAAGGAAGTGTAGTAGAGTTCAGAATGGACATAGGAGTGGAGTGGGAGAATGGGAAGGAAAAAGGCAGGGAGGGGGACCATGAACTGAATTTTAATTTGATTTCCATGCATCTATGAGTTTATCAGAATGAACCTGATTAGTATGAATAACTATAAATCTCTAATAAAAATAAATAAACATGCTATTAGTGGAAACAAAAATATGTGAATTGGGAGAAAACCTCTATAGGTGGAGGGTACAGAGAAAAAAAATACCTTGGCCCTCTATCCCTGGCATTTAGCTTCTATTTACAGACAAAATGAAGAGAAAGTTTTGGTAGGCAAGTTAGAGTAAAATTATCAGCCTAGGTTTCTTTAAAACTATGAAAATGGGTGAAGCCCTAAGCAACCTAGGAAGACCCCGAAAAATAAATAACTAATCATTTAAAAAAATTTAAAAAGGAATGGGAATGTGGCTCCGTGGTTAAGCATCCCTGGGTTCAATCTCTTATACCAAAATATAAAATAAAATAAAACTATGAAAATGAGGCCAGATGCTATGGTACACACCTGAAATCAAAGCTACTTGGGAGGCTGGGACAGAAGGAGTACAAGTTTGAGGCCATCCCCATCAAAGAATGAGACTTTGACTCAAAATTATAAATAAAATGCAGTTCAGTGGTACAATGCTGCTGGGTTTAACTCCCAATACCATAAAAAATAAATTAAAAGTAGAGAAAGAAAAAGAAAAGAAAATGCTACTTTTGTAAAGTAAAATTTCAAATAATACCCAACAGAACACAATAAAAAATGAGTCTCCTAGCGTAGACTTATTACCCAGAGGAGACCATTCTTAATCATTTCTATGCATCCTTACAGATCTTCTCGCCTATATACATGTGTGCATATTTATATATACTTCTTTTATTTTACAAATGGGAAGAGATTGTTTATACTGTTATGTACCTTGATTCTTTCTTAGCATCTCTTATAAATATTTTTATCATTATTTTATCTACATTATTCTTATTATGAACTCTGTAATGGCACTCTGTAGATGTGTCATAGTTTATTTGACTCTATACCTATTGATGGACATTTAAATTGCTTCCAGTCTTTTGTTTTTATAAATAATGCAACAAAGAACACCCTTGAAAATCATGTGGGCACATGCTTCTTTAGAAGCATTTTTTTTTTGGCCTTGACACAATTGGCATAATTTTTGGTCAGATAATATTTTGTTGTAGGAAGTTGTCCTATATATTATAGGATGTTTAGCAACACCAGTGGCCTCTATACACTAGATTCCAGGAGCATATTCTTCAGTTGGAATAATCAACACTGACTCTAGACATTTGCTCTTGGGAGCAAAATGGCCCTCCGTTGAGAACTATTGATTGTTAGGACAGATTTCTAGTAATAGTTTCAAACTATATTATCTGTTTACTTTCCAATACTGTTTACTATCAAAACTTATTATTTGCTATTAATTTTAATCTGCATTTACTCATGAAGGTAACTGAAGATTTCTTCTTATGTTTATAAGTCATTTATATTTCTCCTTTAGTGACTTGTTTGTTCATATATTTTTCCTTTTGTATTGAATAACCTTGTATTTATTCACAAGAAAGCAAGTTATTAACCTTTTCTGTGTCACATTACAAAATATTTCCCAGATTTTCCATTTTCATTATATTTTTCCAGTGAAGAGGGTTAAAATTTATGTAGTGACACTTATTAACACTTCTACTAGTGTATCTATTTTTTGTCTTTTATATTTCAAGATCCCTTACTCTCTCACCTCCCCATGGTCCATATATATTTCCAACACTTTTACAGTTTCACCCATATTATTCTCACATCTATGATCTTCCTGGAATTAATTTTAGTTTAACAAATGAGATAGGGAATTATTTTTACTTTTTTTCTCAATAAATAGAGTCATTTCAATATAATATTCCCTCCCTTTATATTATCTTTTAAGTATGTATATTAGCATTTGAGTCTATTTCTGGAATAAAAATATATTTTTGATCTGTCTTTCTATTCTGCAACTTTAATTATAGTAGTTTACAGAATATGTTATAAAGTTAATATTTATTACTTCTCCTTTTCCTAATTTTATTACCTATTCTTATAAGCTTCTTTTAACATTTATATGTATTTGAAATTATTATACCTAGTCCATAGTTCCCTTGGTATTTTAATTGTGATCACATTACATTTTAACATCTTTTCAATATGATCTTTCTATCCAAGTACAAAGTATTTCTATCTATTCATGTACCTTAACAGAGTTTTAACTTTCTTCATACTGTTCCTATAATTTCTTAACTTTATTGCTAGGATTTAGCTGATTTTACTTATGGAATTTGTAGTTGTATTTTCTGTGTATCTACGGATACTATACTCATTTATTTATACTCATATATTCCAGTTGGGACTCATGGATCCTGCAGGTATATAATCATATCAATTGCAAATGACCATCACTGTGTATCTTCTTCTTTAGTGTTTGAACATCCTATTTAATCTTTCATCTAATCACAGTAGTTGGTACATCCAGAACTAAGTCAAATAACAGTAGTAATTGCCTTGTTCCCAACATCACTGAGATTACTCTTGGAGTTTCAAAATTAACTATAATGTTGGCTTTCATATTGATACTTTATTAATATATTTTATCAAATAACAAATTATTTTACTCTTTTACCAACTTTAATTAGAAGTCCAAAACATGGGCTGTAGTAGACAAGCAGAAAGCAGGGTAGATAATGGACTAGAAGCTCAAAGGGTCTAGATCAATGACTCTCAGAGTTTGTTTCCAGATCAGCAGTATCTGGAAACTTGTTAGAAATACAAATTCTTTTCTACATTACGAATCTACTGCATCAAACACTAGGGGAGGGGTTTAGCAATTTGTATTTCAAGAAGCCCTGCGGGTGATCTGATACATTCTTGAGTTTGAGAAACAGTGATATATAGCAAAGTTCAGCAATTACAGCTCTTGGGCCAAATCTGGTACTGCTGCCCGTTTTTCTAAATAAAGTTTTATTGAAACACTGCTAAGCTAATCCATTTATGTATCATGGATAGTTGCTTTTAAGCTGTAATAGAAAAACTGAGTAGTTGCAACATCGACCATCTGGCCAACAAAACCTAAAATATAATTATGTTACCCTTTACAGAGAAAGTATACCAACCCCTGACCTAGAGCAATCATTCTCCATTTTGGTTGAACATTAGAATCACACAGAATGCTTGAAAAAAAATACTGGAATTCCACAACATATCCATGTTTATTTCTTTAAATTCCCACTTGATTCCAGTATGCAGCCAAGGTTGAGAACCATTTGTGTTAAGGCAGGAAAACCAGTGACAAAATCAATGCAATGATAGGTAACAAACAGAGGCAGTTCAGAATGGTAAAATGGAGTCAACATGAAACCTTATAAGGGAAATGCTACAAGGCTGCCAACTGACTGGCTATGGAGGGCACTGAAAATGAAAGAGTCTAAGATGAGGCTGAGGACTCAAGTGCAGGTGACTGGAGAATTGGTAGTATCATCAAAAAAACGAGGGTGCTGGGGTTGTGGCTCAATGGTGGAGAGCTCCCCTAGAATGCATGGGGCACTGGGTTCGATCCTCGGCACCACATAAATGTAAAATAAAGACATTGTGTCCACCTATAACTAAAAAATAAGTATTTTTAAAAGCAGGGGTGTAGGAGGAAAATGTAGTACAGAGTAGAATGGACATAGTAAACTACTTTTTAAAGTATTATGAGGCTCTCTCTTTCTTGCACTTTGCTTCCCCCCCTCACTTTGCTCTCACCCTCTCTCTTTCGTCTCTTTTCCCTTGCACTTTCTCTTGCTTTCTCTCTTTCTCTCTCTTTTCTCCTCTTTCTCACCACCACAATAAGGATCTCTTGGTTGCTCCAAGAAAAAAAAATAAAGTATTATGAGTATTTTTGATATTCAAAATATTAATATAATTAACACACACGATACATCAACCTGTCTAGAAACATAACCAATGCAGTTGAAGCCTTTCATATAGTCTTCCACCATTGCACTCCTATTCCTACTCCCCTACTACAAGGTAACCATTATTTTGTGTTTATCATTTCTTTTCACTCTTATAAACATGCCTATCTATATGGAAGCATCGCCAATTTATGTTGCTTCACCTGTCTTTAAAATTTGGAGAAATGGACCAATACTGCACATTTTGACAGGCATTTTATATTTCCTGGAACATTAATATTATGTTGATGTATTTATATCTAGTTTATTTTTAGTATTTAGTGTTTCATTCATTGTATGACTATTCATTTTCCTGTTAATGACAGATGCATTGTTTAAATGTTTTCTTTTATCTTATAACCCAAAATACTCTTCTATATATCTTACATATCTTTTAGTGTCAATATGTAAATTTCTGAAGAGAATATACCTAGGGGTGGAAATGCTTATTTGTAGGATATGTTCATCTTCAAATTCATTAGATATGACAAACTGTCTCTCACAGAAGTTGCAACTATTTAAATTCCCATCTATTTTATTAGAGTACCTATTCCCATGTATTTTCACAAAAGTTAACTATGGTAAGACATTAAATTTTTACTAACCTGGTGGGTGGAGAAATTTCATATTTTAAATACAATTTTACACACCTCTAATAACAAGCCAAATGAAACCTCTTTTCCTATATTCATTGGCTATTCTGGTTTCCTCTTCTGTGAACTACCTATTTATAATCTTTGCCTAATTTTTTCTTGGATTATTTGTTCCTGTTGATTAGTAGGAACTATTTTCACTTTATAGTGGATACTGATTATTAGTTCATTTTATGTCTCTTCCAGTCATTTTCTTTTAATTTTTAATGGAATTTTTTGCTTGTTTTTGTGGTGCTGGGGATTGAACCCAGGGCCTTGTGCATGTGGGGCTAGCATGCTACCAACTGAGATATATCCCCAGTCTTTTAATAGAATTTTTATGATAAGAAGATCTTAATCTAATGGACTAGAATTCAGGGTGAAAAAATGAATTAATCTTTTATGTTTATTTTCATTTATATTTTGTTTTATTTTAAAATGACTTAAAGAAATCCTTTCCTACTCTGAAGTCATAAAGTTAGTCTCCTTTAAATTGTTCTAAATATTTAGATTTCATTTTTATAACTATAAAATGCCTAGAAGTTATATTTAAGCATGGTTTAATATTGTAATACCCATCTTTTAAATGTGTATAAGCAGTGGCTCAATAACCAATTATTGATCTGCCCATCCTTTCCCAGCTAATCTTCAATGTTAACTCTCTCCTATGAATTTTTTTTATGAAAAAAGACTTTTCCTGGTAATATATATATATATATATATATATATATATATATACATATATCTGTATATTATGCATATCA
>NW_026004241.1:0-2104 GCF_001458135.2 Marmota marmota marmota | reverse complement strand
GTTGTGAGGGGGAAAGGGAAGAAAAAAAAACAAGGGAGAGAATTAAATTACAGCAGATGGGGTAGAGAGAGAAGATGGGAGGGGAGGGGAGGGGGGATAGTAGAGGATAGGAAAGGTAGCAGAATACAACAGTTGCTAATATGGCATTATGTAAAAATGTGGATGTGTAGCCGATGTGATTCTGCAATCTGTATTTGGGGTAAAAATGGGAGTTCATAACCCACTTGAATCTAATGTATGAAATATGATATGTCAAGAGCTTTGTAATGTTTTGAACAACCAATAAAAAAAAGAATTATAATGCAAAAAAGTACATGTATAATGGCATTAATTGACGTGAACATACTTTATATTCAGATATACGAAAAATTGTGCTCTATATGTGTAATAAGGATTGTAATGCATTCCACTGTTGTCATGTATTTAAAAAAATAATGAAATCAATTAAAAAGATACTTATGAAACCATCAAAAAAGAAAACTAGTTTTCAGTGACTTCAAGAAATAATAAAAATTAAGGGCTGGGATTTTGGCTTAGCAGTAGAGCACTTGCCTAGCACGTGGAAGGCCCTGGGTTGGATCCTCAGCACTACATAAAAATAAATAAAAATAAAAATATTTAAAAAAGAAATAACGAAAATTAAAGCTATGCTGTAGTCAGGTAGAATATTTTTATACCCTTCTATATTGGTGATGAATCATTACAAAGTCTCAAAAGTCAACAAATATTCACAAAAGAAGAAATAGAAATTGACTAGTGAAGGGAAAATGCACATAAGTTTATACTGAAATATTAGTTTATACACCTTTGGCTGACAAAAAATAAATTAGAATACAATTCAGAGATATTCTTTCTTAATCAAAGTTACCAAGTTTATAAAGTAAGTTATAGGTTTAAATATTTATGATAAGAGGGGACTTTTACTCCCAATCTCACTTGTGTTTTTATTTTTCTCATCTTTGAAATACCTAAATGATACATGTGTCTAGACTAAGGGCCCCTTCAGTTCACTCTATTCTCAAAGTCTACACATATCACAATGGCTTCTATTAATAAATATGTGTGACTTTGGTTACATTTTTTATTTCACTAAAGGCTGAATTAAGGAATTTGGGATATAACCATTTTAACTCTAGAGTTTAAGCTTCTATGACTTATTCAGCTATTTCTGCTAGATTTCCTCTACCACAACAGGCCCATTTTAGCCATAACTTGAAATCTGTTTATTGTTTAACAACTGGTTAATGGAAGGGAGGAAATGAGTTTGACAGAAGCTTAGAATCTGCTAGCACTTCTACAGTGTTCTAAAATAACATGATTAAGATTTTAAAAATACTTCACTGAGACATACAGTCTATAACAGCTCAAAAATGAGAAAACAGGGACAACTGTACATCCACCTATGAAAGGATGAAATTGGAACCCTTCTATACTCCTTACATAAAAGTTGCCTCAAAAGGGATGATAGACTTACCCATAAGAGCTAAAATTATAAAACTATCCTAAGAAATGCAGATATATTATATTTACCACTTTTATATATATTTACTACTTATATATCTCTCATATATATATGAGAGATAGAAAAATGAACATATATAGTATAAATGCATATATACGTATATATATATATATGTATATGTGTGTGTGTGTGTGTGTAAGCATTAGGCAAAAGTTTCTTGACTAAAGGCACAATCAAATTTAAATAGGTAAATTAGACTTTAAGAAAATAAGTAACCTTTTTGCTTTAAAGGATATTATCATGAAATTAAAAAGACAACCTATGGAATGGGAGAAAATATTACTTCTCATTTATCTAATAAGGAATGGTACCCAAAATATATAAATAATACTTATGGCTCAATAATTAAAAGACAATTTAATTAAAAAGCATAAAAATTATTTGAATATACATTCATATGAAGAAGACATGTAAGTGATCAATAAGCTCATTAAAACATGTTGGGGCTGGGGTTGTAGCTCAGCAGTAAAGTGTTTGCCTAGTGCATGCAAGGCCCTGGGCTCAATCCTCAGCACCACATAAAAATAAATAAATAAAACAAAGATACTGTGTCCAAATACAAACAAAATATATATATATATA
>NW_026004240.1:0-2104 GCF_001458135.2 Marmota marmota marmota | reverse complement strand
GGAGAGAGAGAGAGAGAGAGAGAGAGAGAGAGAGAGAGAGAGAGAGATTCAGACTATGGAAAGTAGTCATGGCCCATGGAAAGGGTGTGAATAAATTCCCAGGGCAAGAAATGGCCCATATGCGCTTAGGAACCATCCTGTCCAGCCATAAATTAGAAGTTGTTCTTTGTTCTTGAATCGTTTTTCCTACCCACAAAACTTTAATAAAGTTCTGAGATACAAGGGTCGTTTACTAGTGCTATCTTGGAGGCATGAAGGAAGGAAGAAGAGTGCAAGTTAGGGTTCTTGAGCTTCTGGCTGGAAAAAATGGATCTGATTCATTTAAGTAGCAAAGGAATTTATTCATGTCGGACAAGGCAGTGACACCATGACACAAGGACCCACAGAAGTGACCCTCCTCAGGGGGAGTCATGTCTGGCTGTTGGATAATCTGATGCTCCATCTCTTCTACACTCCCCTTCCCTTCAGTCCTCCTGGTGAGGTGGTGGCAAGAGCAGCCGAATGCCAGTGGGAAGCTCTTGGGCTTTGTCCTTGGCAGACATGACTAATTGATCTCGGGGCGGGATCCTGGGCAGCAGGCAGCTCTCGCCCTTTATATCCTCTGTTCTAAGCAGACATTACCAATAGATCACAGATGACACATAAAATTAATTTCTGTTCCAGGGTTAGTGTGACACTGCTTTCCAAAGCAATGGGTGTGCAATTTCTATAAGATCATCATGGTCTTGGGCTAAACCAGCTGAGGATTTCATGCCCCAGGGTGAAGGATTGCCCATGCTGGGGGCCACTGCTGCGGATTCTGCTAAGGCCTAGAGGCTACCATTTATCCATGGGGTGCTCCCTTCTTGGGGAGAAGTATGGTTGCTATTGATTGTTGGGAGGTCCACCTAAGGAGGTCTAAGACAGTTCCCAATGATGTCACACTCTCCTCTGACTCCACCTTCCTTTGGGGAGGCCCGAGCTTGCCTCTAGCTCCTGGCTCCCAGTCTGTGGGCCTTGCTTTGCTCTGACCTCACCATGGTTCTGACCTCCTGGGTACCAAAGGCAATTATTTGCTAGCTTTGGGGCCATCTTTTGTTGGCAACCAGGCCTGGGGTGGCAGAGACTTGTGGGACTGGAAGAGGAGGGCTGAGACACGGCTAGAGGCAGCTGATCATAGGCACGGTCCCCTTTGTCATCCCAGCTCGGAGTTAATTGGGTTCCTTTCCCACCTGGTTCCACCCCCGCCTTCCTAATTCCCTCAGGCTCTTTCCCCTAGACTTATCTTTGGCAATTCATACTGGTGGACTTTTTCCAGAGGAAAAGCATCCAAAATTAGGGCCTGAGCTTGGTTTTTATCTTGAGTCATCCCTTACAAGCTGTGTGAATTTGGGTAACTTAACTCCCTTCTCTGAACTGTCCTCTGTAGGGTGAGGGCAGCAGCTTCCTGCGGGGACTTTGAGTCCTCAGATCCAGTGCCGGCAGCTGCTGGGGGAGGCCAAGATGCATTGCTTCTCCTTGCTTTCCTGCCTGTTGGTTTGGGCTGAGGTGGGAGGGACAGGCTTTGGGGGTGCAGGTTGGGGATGTCCCTTCTCTTTTTCTCTCCACCCCCCCCCCCGCCGAGCTGCTGGAGTTAAACTCTCCCTCATCTCTCCCAGGCAGACAGGACACCAAGGTGTCTTATAAACCATGCACCTAGAGCCTGGTAGGCCAACAGGATGCTTTTGACGGGGCATTTCATTTTGTCACCTTGCTCTGGGGCTGCTGAACCTCGCTGCTGTCTCCTGGCAGGATTTTGGGGAGCCTTGTTTGCAGGTGATGGGAGGAAGGGCCGCGCTGACATTCCATCTGAGGTGGGGGGCTTCTTCCTGCACCTTTGCTCGGGCAGCCTGCTCTGATTGCACCTACGCCGCAGTCGGGAGTCACTCTGTCCTGCTCAGTGTGCAGGAGGGGCAGGGGCAGGGGGTGTGAGGTCAGAGCAAAGCAAGGCCCACAGACTGGGAGCCAGGAGCTAGAGGCAAGCTCGGGCCTCCCCAAAGGAAGGTGGAGTCAGAGGAGAGTGTGACATCATTGGGAACTGTCTTAGACCTCCTTAGGTGGACCTCCCAACAATCAATAGCAACCA